>NW_027446056.1:0-94803 GCF_038048845.1 Mixophyes fleayi
TAATTGAATCATGAATAATGAATCATGAATAGAATAATGAATCATGAATCATGAATTGAATCATGAAACATGAATCGAATCATAAATCATGAATCATGAATCATGATTCATAAATTGAATCTTGAATCATGAATCATGAATCGAATCATGAATCATGAATCTTGAATCATGAATCGAATTATGAATAATGAATTGAATCATGAATCATGAATTATGAATCGAATAATAAATCATGAATCATGAATCATGATTCATGAATTGAATCATGAGTTGAATCATGAATCATGAATTGAATCATGAATTGAATCATGAATCATGAATTGAATCAGGAATCGAATCATGAATTTAATCATGAATCCTAAATCGAATAATGAATCATGAATTGAATCAGGAATCGAATCATGAATTGAATCATGAATCATGAATTGAATCATGATTTTAATTATGAATCATGAATTGAATGATGAATCATGAATGATGAATCATGAATTGAATTATGAATTGAATCATGAATCATGAATTGAATCATGAATCATGAATTGAATCATGAATCATGAATCATGAATTGAATCATGAATCATGAATCAAATTATGAATCATGAATTGAATCATGAATCATAAATCATGAATTGAATCATGAATCATGTATCATGAATCGAATCATGAATCATGAATTGAATCATGAATCATGTATCATGAATTGAATCATGAATCATGAATTATAAATTATGAATTGAATCATGAATCATGAATTATGAATCATGAATTGAATCATGAATCATGAATCATGAATTGAATCATAAATTGAATCATGAATCATGAATCATGAATCGAATCATGAATCATGAATCATAAATCATGAATCGAATTATGAATAATGAATTGAATCATGAATCATGAATAATGAATCATGAATTGAATCATGAATCATGAATCATGAATCGAATCATAAATCATGAATCATGAATCGAATCATAAATCATGAATCATGATTCATGAATTGAATCATGAATCATGAATCGAATCATGAATCATGAATTGAATCATGAGTTGAATCATGAATCATGAATTGAATCATGAATTGAATCATGAATCATGAATTGAATCAGGAATCAAATCATGAATTGAATCATGAATCCTAAATCGAATAATGAATCATGAATTGAATCACAAATCGAATCATGAATTGAATCATGAATCATGAATTGAATCATGATTTTAATTATGAATCATGAATTGAATGATGAATGATGAATGATGAATCATGAATTGAATTATGAATTGAATCATGAATCATGAATCATGAATTGAATCATGAATCATTAATCATGAATCATGAATTGAATTATGAATTGAATCATGAATCATGAATTGAATCATGAATCATGAATCATGAATTGAATCATGAATCATGAATTCAATCATGAATCATGAATCGAATTATGAATCATGAATTGAATCATAAATCATGAATCATTAATTGAATCATGAATCATGAATCATGAATCGAATCATGAATCGAATCATGAATCATGAATCATGAATTGAATCATTAATTGAATCATGAATCATGAATTGAATCATGACTCATGAATTGAATCATGAATTATGAATCATGAATTGAATCATGAATCATGAATCATGAATTGAATCATAAATTGAATCATGAATCATGAATCATGACTTGAATCATGAATTGAATCATGAATCATGAATCATGAATCATGAATTATAAATTATGAATAGAATCATGAATCATGAATTATGAATCATGAATTGAATCATACGTCATGAATCATGAATTTAATCATGAATTGAATCATGAATCATGAATCATAAATTGAATCATGAATCATGAATCATGAATTGAATCATGAATTGAATCATGAATCATGAATTAAATCATGAATCATGAATCATAAATCATGAATTGAATCATGAAGTGAATCATAAACCATGAATCGAATCATGAATCATGAATTGAAGAATGAATTGAATCATGTTTGATGAATTGAATCATGAATTGAATCATGAATCATGAATCATGAATTGAATCATGAATCATGAATTGAATCATGAATCATGAATTGAATCATGAATCATAAATCAAATCATGAATTATGAATTGAATCATGAATCAAATCATGAATTGAATCATGAATCATGAATTGAATTATGAATCATGAATCATGAATAGAATCATGAATCATGAATCATGAATTATGAATCATAAATTGAATCATGTATAATGAATCATGAATTGAATCATGAATTGAATCATGAGTCATGACTTGAATCATGAATTATGAATCATGAATCATGAATTGAATCATGAATCATGAATCATGAATTGAATCATGAATCAAGACTTGAATCATGAATTGAATCATGAATCATGAATTGAATCATGAATCATGAATGATGAATCATGAATTGAATCATGAATCATAAATTAAGAATCATGAATTGAATCATGAATCATGAATTGAATCATGAATTGAATCATGAATCATGAATTGAATCAGGAATCGAATCATGAATTGAATCATGAATCCTAAATCGAATAATGAATCATGAATTGAATCAGGAATAGAATCA
Organism: Mixophyes fleayi; assembly: GCF_038048845.1. Lineage (NCBI taxonomy): Eukaryota > Metazoa > Chordata > Amphibia > Anura > Limnodynastidae > Mixophyes > Mixophyes fleayi. The sequence continues at coordinate 2,599 of NW_027446056.1, forward strand.
TGAATTGAATGATGAATCATAAATTGAATCCTGATTTTAATTATGAATCATGAATTGAATGATGAATCATGAATCATGAATCATGAATTAAATCATGAATCATGAATCATGAATCATGAATCATGAATTATAAATTATGAATTGAATCATGAATCATGAATTATGAATCATGAATTGAATCATAAGTCATGAATCATGAATTTAATCATGAATTGAATAATTAATCATGAATCATAAATTGAATCATGAATCATGAATCATGAATTGAATCATGAATTGAATCATGAATCATGAATCATGAATTGAATCATGAATCATGAATGATAATTCATGAATTGAATCATGAATCATGAATTGAATCATGAATCATGAATGATGAATCATGAATTGAATCATGAATCATAAATTAAAATCATGAATTGAATCATGAATCATGAATCATGAACCATGAAATGAATCATGAATCATGAACCATGAAATGAATCATGAATCATGAATTGAATCAAGAATCATGAATCATGAATCATGAATCATGTATTAAATCATGAATCATAAATCATGAATTGAATCATGAATTGAATCATAAACCATGAATCAAATCATGAATCATGAATTGAAGAATGAATTGAATCATGTTTAATGAATTGAATAATAAATTAAATCATGAATCATGAATTGAATAATGAATCATGAATTGAATCATGAATCATAAATTGAATCATGAATTATGAATTGAATCATGAATCGAATCATGAATTGAATAATGAATCATGAATTGAATTATGAATCATGAATCATGAATAGAATCATGAATCATGAATTGAATCATGAATCATAAATTGAATCATGAATTATGAATTGAATCATGAATCGAATCATGAATTGAATAATGAATCATGAATTGAATTATGAATCATGAATCATGAATAGAATCATGAATCATGAATTATGAATCATAAATTGAATCATGAATAATGAATCATGAATTGAATCATGAATTGAATCATGAGTCATGACTTGAATCATGAATTATAAATCATGAATTATGAATTGAATCATGTATCATGAATTGAATCATGTATCATGAATTGAATCATGAATCATGAATCATGAAATGAATCATGAATCATGAATTGAATCATGAATCATGACTTGAATCATGAATCATAAATCATGAATCATGAATCTTGAATTGAATCATGAATTAAATCACGAATCATGAATTTAATCATGAATCATAAATCGAATCTTGAATTGAATATTGATTAATGAATTGAATCATAAATCATGATTTATGATTGATGAATTTAATCATGAATCATGAATCATGAATCATGAATTATAAATTATGAATTGAATCATGAATTATGAATCATGAATTAAATCATAAGTCATGAATCATGAATTTAATCATGAATTAAATTATGAATCATGAATCATAAATTGAATCATGAATCATGAATCATGAATCATGAATTGAATCATAAATTGAATCATGAATCATGAATCATGAATTGAATCATGAATCATAAATGATAATTCATGAATTGAATCATGAATCATGAATTGAATCATGAATCATGAATGATGAATCATGAATTGAATCATGAATCATGAATTGAATCATTAATCATGAATGATGAATCATGAATTGAATCATGAATCATAAATTAAGAATCATGAATTGAATCATGAATCATGAATCATGAACCATGAAATAAATCATGAATCATGAATCGAATCATGAATCATGAATCATGAATCATGAATCATGAATTAAATCATGAATCATGAATCATAAATCATGAATTGAATCATAAACCATGAATCGAATCATGAATCATGAATTGAAGAATGAATTGAATCATGTTTAATGAATTGAATCATGAATTGAATCATGAATTGAATCATGAATCATGAATCATGAATTGAATCATGAATCATGAATTGAATCATGAATCATAAATCAAATCATGAATTATGAATTGAATCATGAATCGAATCATGAATTGAATCATGAATCATGAATTGAATTATGAATCATGAATCATGAATAGAATCATGAATCATGAATCATGAATTATGAATCATAAATTGAATCATGAATAATGAATCATGAATTGAATCATGAATTGAATCATGAGTCATGACTTGAATCATGAATTATGAATCATGAATCATGAATTGAATCATGAATCATGAATCATGAATTGAATCATGAATCAAGACTTGAATCATGAATCGAATCATGATTTATGAATTGAATCATGAATCGAATCTTGAATTGAATATTGAATCATGAATTGAATCATGAATCATAAATCATGAATCATGCATTGAATCATGAATTATGATTGATGAATTGAATCATGAATCATGAATCATGAATCATGAATTATAAATTATGAATTGAATCATGAATCGTGAATTATGAATCATGAATTGAATCATAAGTCATGAATCATGAATTTAATCATGAATTGAATCATGAATCATGAATCATGAATCATGAATTGAATCATGAATTGAATCATGAATCATGAATCATGAATTGAATCATGAATCATGAATGATAATTCATGAATTGAATCATGAATCATGAATTGAAACATGAATCATGAATGATGAATCATGAATTGAATCATGAATCATGAATTGAATCATGAATCATGAATGATGAATCATGAATCATGAATGATGAATCATGAATTGAATCATGAATCATAAATTAAGAATCATGAATTGAATCATGAATCATGAATTGAATCATGAATTGAATCATGAATCATGAATTGAATCAGGAATCGAATCATGAATTGAATCATGAATCCTAAATCGAATAATGAATCATGAATTGAATCAGGAATCGAATCATGAATTGAATGATGAATCATGAATTGAATCATGATTTTAATTATGAATCATGAATTGAATGATGAATCATGAATCATGAATCATGAATTGAATCATGAATTGAATCATGAATCATGAATCATGAATTGAATCATGAATCATGAATGATAATTTATGAATTGAATCATGAATCATGAATTGAAACATGAATCATGAATGATGAATCATGAATTGAATGATGAATCATGAATTGAATCATGAATCATGAATGATGAATCATGAATCATGAATGATGAATCATGAATTGAATCATGAATCATAAATTAAGAATCATCCTTTGTTCCCCACATTGACTCTATATCTAAATCATGTTACATACATCTAAAGAACATTTCCAGAATCCGCACATATCTTACACAAGACACTGCTAAAACCTTAATTCATGCACTAATCATCTCCCGCATTGACTATTGCAATTCCCTCCTTACTGGTCTTCCCAAAAACAGACTCAAACCCCTAAAATCTATTTTACATGCTTCGGCAAGACTGATTTTCCTTGCAAATAGCTATTCCTCTGTTGAATCACTCTGTATGTCTCTACACTGGCTGCCTGTCTTCTACCGAATCCAATATAAAATACTTTTACTAACCTACAAGGCCATCAACAAAGCTGCACCAACATACATCTCCTCTCTTGTCTCAAAATATCTCCCAACTCGGCAACTCCGTTCTGCAAAAGATCTGCGTCTCTCATCCACCCTCATTACATCCTCCCATTCCCGGTTACAGGACTTTTTTCGGGCTGCACCCACTCTATGGAACTCTCTCCCTCGCACAATAAGACTCTCCTCTGTTCTACAAACTTTCAAGCGTTCTCTGAAAACCTACCTATTCAGACAAGCTTATAATATTCCTCAACCACCATCTTAACCTCACTACCTTTAGCCTGTTACACAATTTCACACAAGACAACTACCCCCGGAATAACATTGTTGTGTGACAGGATCATTTAGCTTATGAGTCACCCTACCTTTGCAGTCTGGCTGGGCCAAGATGCAAAATGTATACTTAACCTCATGTGTCAATCTCCCATTGTCCCATAGATTGTAAGCTTGCAAGCAGGGCCTTCTCACCTCTTTGTCTGTTTTACCCAGTTTGTTTATTAGTTTATTACGTTTGTCCCCAATTGTAAAGCGCTACGGAATATGTTGGCGCTATATAAATAAATGATGATGATGATGATGATGATGAATTGAATCATGAATCATGAATGGAATCATGAATTGAATCATGAATCATGAATTGAATCAGGAATCGAATCATGAATTGAATCATGAATCCTAAATCGAATAATGAATCATGAATTGAATCAGGAATCGAATCATGAATTGAATGATGAATCATGAATTGAATCATGATTTTAATTATGAATCATGAATTGAATGATGAATCATGAATCATGAATCATGAATTGAATTATGAATTGAATCATGAATCATGAATCATGAATTGAATCATGAATCATGAATCATGAATTGAATCATGAATCAATAATCATGAATCATGAATTGAATTATGAATTGAATCATGAATCATGAATTGAATCATGAATCATGAATTGAATCATGAATCATGAATCATGAATTGAATCATTAATCATGAATCAAATTATGAATCATGAATTGAATCATGAATCATGAATCATTAATTGAATCATGAATCATGAATCATGAATCGAATCATGAATCATGAATCGAATCATGAATCATGAATCATGAATTGAATCATTATTTGAATCATGAATCATGAATTGAATCATATATCATGAATTGAATCATGAATCATGAATCATTAATCATGAATTATAAATTATGAATTGAATCATGAATCATGAATTATGAATCATGAATTGAATCATGAATCATGAATCATGAATTGAATCATGAATTGAATCATGAATTATGAATCATGAATAGAATCATGAATCATGAATCATGAATTATAAATTATGAATTGAATCATGAATTATGAATTATGAATCATGAATTGAATCATAAGTAATAAATCATGAATTTAATCATGAATTGAATCATGAATCATGAATAATAAATTGAATCATGAATGATGAATCATGAATTGAATCATGAATTGAATCATGAATGATGAATCATGAATGATGAATCATGAATTGAATCATGAATCATGAATTGAATCATTAATCATGAATGATGAATCATGAATCGAATCATGAATCATGAATCATGAATCATGAATTTAATCATGAATCATGAATCATAAATCATGAATTGAATCATGAATTGAATCATAAACCATGAATTGAATCATGAATCATGAATTAAAGAATGAATTGAATCATGTTTAATGAATTGAATCATGAATTGAATCATGAATCATGAATTGAATCATGAATCATAAATCGAATCATGAATTATGAATTGAATCATGAATCGAATCATGAATTGAATCATGAATTGAATTATGAATCATGAATCATGAATAGAATCATGAATCATGAATCATGAATTATGAATCATAAATTGAATCATGAATAATGAATCATGAATTGAATAATGAATTGAATCATGAGTCATGACTTGAATCATGGATTATGAATCATGAATCATGAATTGAATCATGAATCATGAATCATGAATTGAATCATGAATCATGACTTGAATCATGAATTGAATCATGAATCATGAATTGAATCATGAATCATGAATCATGAATCATGAATTGAATCATGAATCATGAATCATGAATCATGAAATGAATCATGAATCATGAATTGAATCATGAATCATGACTTGAATCATAAATCATAAATCATGAATCATGAATCTTGAATTGAATCATGAATTGAATCATGAATTAAATCACGAATCATGAATTTAATCATGAATCATAAATCAAATCATAAATTTATGAATTGAATCATGAATCGAATCTTGAATTGAATATTGAATCATGAATTGAATCATGAATCATGAATTGAATCATGAATCATGAATGATGAATCATGAATTGAATCATGAATCATAAATTAAGAATCATGAATTGAATCATGAATCATGAATCATGAACCATGAAATGAATCATGAATCATGAATCGAATCATGAATCATGAATCATGAATCATGAATCATGAATTAAATCATGAATCATGAATCATAAATCATGAATTGAATCATAAACCATGAATCGAATCATGAATCATGAATTGAAGAATGAATTGAATCATGTTTAATGAATTGAATCATGAATTGAATCATGAATTGAATCATGAATCATGAATCATGAATTGAATCATGAATCATGAATTGAATCATGAATCATAAATCAAATCATGAATTATGAATTGAATCATGAATCGAATCATGAATTGAATCATGAATCATGAATTGAATTATGAATCATGAATCATGAATAGAATCATGAATCATGAATCATGAATTATGAATCATAAATTGAATCATGAATAATGAATCATGAATTGAATCATGAATTGAATCATAAGTCATGACTTGAATCATGAATTATGAATCATGAATCATGAATTGAATCATGAATCATGAATCATGAATTGAATCATGAATCAAGACTTGAATCATGAATCGAATCATGATTTATGAATTGAATCATGAATCGAATCTTGAATTGAATATTGAATCATGAATTGAATCATGAATCATAAATTATGAATCATGCATTGAATCGTGAATTATGATTGATGAATTGAATCATGAATCATGAATCATGAATCATGAATTATAAATTATGAATTGAATCATGAATCATGAATTATGAATCATGAATTGAATCATAAGTCATGAATCATGAATTTAATCATGAATTGAATCATGAATCATGAATCATGAATCATGAATTGAATCATGAATTGAATCATGAATCATGAATCATGAATTGAATCATGAATCATGAATGATAATTCATGAATTGAATCATGAATCATGAATTGAAACATGAATCATGAATGAGAAATCATGAATTGAATCATGAATCATGAATTGAATCATGAATCATGAATGATGAATCATGAATCATGAATGATGAATCATGAATTGAATCATGAATCATAAATTAAGAATCATGAATTGAATCATGAATCATGAATTGAATCAGGAATCGAATCATGAATTGAATCATGAATCCTAAATCGAATAATGAATCATGAATTGAATCAGGAATCGAATCATGAATTGAATCATGAATCATGAATTGAATCATGATTTTAATTATGAATCATGAATTGAATGATGAATCATGAATCATGAATCATGAATTGAATTATGAATTGAATCATGAATCATGAATCATGAATTGAATCATGAATCATGAATCATGAATTGAATCATGAATCATTAATCATGAATCATGAATTGAATTATGAATTGAATCATGAATCATGAATTGAATCATGAGTCACGAATTGAATCATGAATCATGAATCATGAATTGAATCATTAATCATGAATCAAATTATGAATCATGAATTGAATCATGAATCATTAATTGAATCATGAATCATGAATCATGAATCGAATCATGAATCATGAATCGAATCATGAATCATGAATCATGAATTGAATCATTATTTGAATCATGAATCATAAATTGAATCATGAATCATGAATTGAATCATGAATCATGAATCATTAATCATGAATTATAAATTATGAATTGAATCATGAATCATGAATTATGAATCATGAATTGAATCATGAATCATGAATCATGAATTGAATCATGAATTGAATCATGAATTATGAATCATGAATAGAATCATGAATCATGAATCATTAATCATGAATCATAAATTGAATCATGAATCATGAATCATGACTTGAATCATGAATTGAATCATGAATCATGAATCATGAATTGAATCATGAATCAAGACTTGAATCATGAATCGAATCATGATTTATGAATTGAATCATGAATCGAATCTTGAATTGAATATTGAATCATGAATTGAATCATGAATCATAAATCATGAATCATGCATTGAATCGTGAATTATGATTGATGAATTGAATCATGAATCATGAATCATGAATTATAAATTATGAATTGAATCATGAATCATGAATTATGAATCATGAATTGAATCATAAGTCATGAATCATGAATTTAATCATGAATTGAATCATGAATCATGAATCATGAATTGAATCATGAATTGAATCATGAATCATGAATCATGAATTGAATCATGAATCATGAATGATAATTCATGAATTGAATCATGAATCATGAATTGAAACATGAATCATGAATGATGAATCATGAATTGAATCATGAATCATAATTTGAATCATGAATCATGAATGATGAATCATGAATCATGAATGATGAATCATGAATTGAATCATGAATCATAAATTAAGAATCATGAATTGAATCATGAATCATGAATTGAATCAGGAATCGAATCATGAATTGAATCATGAATCCTAAATCGAATAATGAATCATGAATTGAATCAGGAATCGAATCATGAATTGAATCATGAATCATGAATTGAATCATGATTTTAATTATGAATCATGAATTGAATGATGAATCATGAATCATGAATCATGAATTGAATTATGAATTGAATCATGAATCATGAATCATGAATTGAATCATGAATCATGAATCATGAATTGAATCATGAATCATTAATCATGAATCATGAATTGAATTATGAATTGAATCATGAATCATGAATTGAATCATGAATCACGAATTGAATCATGAATCATGAATCATGAATTGAATCATTAATCATGAATCAAATTATGAATCATGAATTGAATCATGAATCATGAATCATTAATTGAATCATGAATCATGAATCATGAATCGAATCATGAATCATGAATCGAATCATGAATCATGAATCATGAATTGAATCATTATTTGAATCATGAATCATAAATTGAATCATGAATCATGAATTGAATCATGAATCATGAATCATTAATCATGAATTATAAATTATGAATTGAATCATGAATCATGAATTATGAATCATGAATTGAATCATGAATCATGAATCATGAATTGAATCATGAATTGAATCATGAATTATGAATCATGAATAGAATCATGAATCATGAATCATTAATCATGAATCATAAATTGAATCATGAATCATGAATCATGACTTGAATCATGTATTGAATCATGAATCATGAATCATGAATCATGAATTATAAATTATGACTTGAATCATGAATTATGAATCATGAATCATGAATTGAATCATGAATCATGAATCATGAATTGAATCATGAATCATGACTTGAATCATGAATTGAATCATGAATCATGAATTGAATCATGAATCATGAATTGAATCATGAATCATGAATCATGAAATGAATCATGAATCATGAATTGAATCATGATTCATGACTTGAATCATGAATCATAAATCATGAATCTTGAATTGAATCATGAATTGAATCATGAATTAAATCACGAATTAATGAATTTAATCATGAATCATGAATCGAATCATGATTTATGAATTGAATCATGAATCGAATCTTGAATTGAATATTGAATTATGAATTGAATCATGAATTATAAATCATGAATAATGCATTGAATCATGAATCATGAATTTTGATTGATGAATTGAATCATGAATCATGAATCATGAATTATAAATTATGAATTGAATCATGAATCATGAATTATGAATCATGAATTGAATCAAAAGTCCTGAATCATGAATTTAATCATGAATTGAATCATGAATCATGAATCATAAATTGAATCATGAATCATGAATCATGAATTGAATCATGAATTGAATCATGAATCATGAATTGAATCATGAATCATGAATGATAATTCATGAATTGAATCATGAATCATGAATTGAATCATGAATCATGAATGATGAATCATGAATTGAATTATGAATCATGAATTGAATCATGAATCATGAATTGAATCATGAATTGAATCATGAATGATGAATCATGAATGATGAGTCATGAATTGAATCATGAATCATGAATTGAATCATTAATCATGAATGATGAATCATGAATCGAATCATGAATCATGAATCATGAATCATGAATCATGAATTTAATCATGAATCATGAATCATAAATCATGAATTGAATCATGAATTGAATCATAAACCATGAATTGAATCATGAATCATGAATTAAAGAATGAATTGAATCATGTTTAATGAATTGAATCATGAATTGAATCATGAATCATGAATTGAATCATGAATCATAAATCGAATCATGAATTATGAATTGAATCATGAATCGAATCATGAATTGAATCATGAATTGAATTATGAATCATGAATCATGAATAGAATCATGAATCATGAATCATGAATTATGAATCATAAATTGAATCATGAATAATGAATCATGAATTGAATAATGAATTGAATCATGAGTCATGACTTGAATCATGGATTATGAATCATGAATCATGAATTGAATCATGAATCATGAATCATGAATTGAATCATGAATCATGACTTGAATCATGAATTGAATCATGAATCATGAATTGAATCATGAATCATGAATCATGAATCATGAATTGAATCATGAATCATGAATCATGAATCATGAAATGAATCATGAATCATGAATTGAATCATGAATCATGACTTGAATCATAAATCATAAATCATGAATCATGAATCTTGAATTGAATCATGAATTGAATCATGAATTAAATCACGAATCATGAATTTAATCATGAATCATAAATCAAATCATAAATTTATGAATTGAATCATGAATCGAATCTTGAATTGAATATTGAATCATGAATTGAATCATGAATCATGAATTGAATCATGAATCATGAATGATGAATCATGAATTGAATCATGAATCATAAATTAAGAATCATGAATTGAATCATGAATCATGAATCATGAACCATGAAATGAATCATGAATCATGAATCGAATCATGAATCATGAATCATGAATCATGAATCATGAATTAAATCATGAATCATGAATCATAAATCATGAATTGAATCATAAACCATGAATCGAATCATGAATCATGAATTGAAGAATGAATTGAATCATGTTTAATGAATTGAATCATGAATTGAATCATGAATTGAATCATGAATCATGAATCATGAATTGAATCATGAATCATGAATTGAATCATGAATCATAAATCAAATCATGAATTATGAATTGAATCATGAATCGAATCATGAATTGAATCATGAATCATGAATTGAATTATGAATCATGAATCATGAATAGAATCATGAATCATGAATCATGAATTATGAATCATAAATTGAATCATGAATAATGAATCATGAATTGAATCATGAATTGAATCATAAGTCATGACTTGAATCATGAATTATGAATCATGAATCATGAATTGAATCATGAATCATGAATCATGAATTGAATCATGAATCAAGACTTGAATCATGAATCGAATCATGATTTATGAATTGAATCATGAATCGAATCTTGAATTGAATATTGAATCATGAATTGAATCATGAATCATAAATCATGAATCATGCATTGAATCGTGAATTATGATTGATGAATTGAATCATGAATCATGAATCATGAATCATGAATTATAAATTATGAATTGAATCATGAATCATGAATTATGAATCATGAATTGAATCATAAGTCATGAATCATGAATTTAATCATGAATTGAATCATGAATCATGAATCATGAATCATGAATTGAATCATGAATTGAATTATGAATCATGAATCATGAATTGAATCATGAATCATGAATGATAATTCATGAATTGAATCATGAATCATGAATTGAAACATGAATCATGAATGATGAATCATGAATTGAATCATGAATCATGAATTGAATCATGAATCATGAATGATGAATCATGAATCATGAATGATGAATCATGAATTGAATCATGAATCATAAATTAAGAATCATGAATTGAATCATGAATCATGAATTGAATCATGAATTGAATCATGAATCATGAATTGAATCAGGAATCGAATCATGAATTGAATCATGAATCCTAAATCGAATAATGAATCATGAATTGAATCAGGAATCGAATCATGAATTGAATCATGAATCATGAATTGAATCATGATTTTAATTATGAATCATGAATTGAATGATGAATCATGAATCATGAATCATGAATTGAATTATGAATTGAATCATGAATCATGAATTGAATCATGAATCATGAATCATGAATTGAATCATGAATCATTAATCATGAATCATGAATTGAATTATGAATTGAATCATGAATCATGAATTGAATCATGAATCACGAATTGAATCATGAATCATGAATCATGAATTGAATCATTAATCATGAATCAAATTATGAATCATGAATTGAATCATGAATCATGAATCATTAATTGAATCATGAATCATGAATCATGAATCGAATCATGAATCATGAATCGAATCATGAATCATGAATCATGAATTGAATCATTATTTGAATCATGAATCATAAATTGAATCATGAATCATGAATTGAATCATGAATCATGAATCATTAATCATGAATTATAAATTATGAATTGAATCATGAATCATGAATTATGAATCATGAATTGAATCATGAATCATGAATCATGAATTGAATCATGAATTGAATCATGAATTATGAATCATGAATAGAATCATGAATCATGAATCATTAATCATGAATCATAAATTGAATCATGAATCATGAATCATGACTTGAATCATGAATTGAATCATGAATCATGAATCATGAATCATGAATTATAAATTATGAATTGAAACATGAATTATGAATTATGATTCATGAATTGAATCATAAGTAATAAATCATGAATTTAATCATGAATTGAATCATGAATCATAAATTGAATCATGAATCATGAATCATGAATTGAATCATGAATTGAATCATGAATGATGAATCATGAATTGAATCATGAATCATGAATGATGAATCATGAATTGAATCATGAATCATGAATTGAATCATTAATCATGAATGATGAATCATGAATCGAATCATGAATCATGAATCATGAATCATGAATTAAATCATGAATCATGAATCATAAATCATGAATTGAATCATGAATTGAATTATGAATCATGAATCATGAATAGAATCATGAATCATGAATTATGAATCATAAATTGAATCATGAATAATGAATCATGAATTGAATCATGAATTGAATCATGAGTCATGACTTGAATCATGGATTATAAATCATGAATCATGAATTGAATCATGAATCATGAATCATGAATTGAATCATGAATCATGACTTGAATCATGAATTGAATCATGAATCATGAATTGAATCATGAATCATGAATAATGAATCATGAATTGAATCATGAATCATGAATCATGAATCATGAATCATGAAATGAATCATGAATCATGAATTGAATCATGAATCATGACTTGAATCATGAATCATAAATCATGAATCATGAATCTTGAATTGAATCATGAATTGAATCATGAATTAAATCACGAATCATGAATTTAATCATGAATCATAAATCAAATTATGATTTATGAATTGAATCATGAATCGAATCTTGAATTGAATATTGAATCATGAATTGAATCATGAATCATAAATCATGAATCATGCATTGAATCATGAATCATGAATTATGATTGATGAATTGAATCATGAATCATGAATCATGAATCATGAATTATAAATTATGAATTGAATCATGAATCATGAATTATAAATCATGAATTGAATCATGAATCATGAATTGAATCATAAATTGAATCATGAATCATGAATTATGAATTGAATCATGAATCATGAATGATAATTCATGAATTAAATCATGAATTATGAATTGAATCATGAATCATGAATGATGAATCATGAATTGAATTATGAATCATGAATTGAATCATGAATCATGAATGATGAATCATGAATTGAATCATGAATCATAAATTAAGAATCATGAATTGAATCATGAATCATGAATTGAATCATGAATCATGAATTGAATCAGGAATCGAATCATGAATTGAATCATGAATCCTAAATCGAATAATGAATCATGAATTGAATCAGGAATCGAATCATGAATTGAATCATGAATCATGAATTGAATCATGATTTTAATTATGAATCATGAATTGAATGATGAATCATGAATCATGAATCATGAATTGAATTATGAATTGAATCATGAATCATGAATCATGAATTGAATCATGAATCATGAATCATGAATTGAATCATGAATCATTAATCATGAATCATGAATTGAATTATGAATTGAATCATGAATCATGAATTGAATCATGAATCATGAATCATGAATTTAATCATGAATCATAAATCATGAATTGAATCATGAATCATGAATCGAATTATGAATCATGAATTAATTCATAAATCATGAATCATTAATTGAATCATGAATCATGAATCATGAATCGAATCATGAATCATGAATCGAATCATGAATCATGAATCATGAATTGAATCATTAATTGAATCATGAATCATGAATTGAATAATGAATCATGAATTGAATCATGAATCATGAATCATGAATTATAAATTATGAATTGAATCATGAATTATGAATTATGAATCATGAATTGAATCATGAATCATGAATCATGAATTGAATCATGAATTGAATCATGAATTATAAATCATGAATAGAATCATGAATCATGAATCATTAATCATGAATTGAATCATGAATTATGAATCATGAATCATGACTTGAATCATGAATTGAATCATGAATCATGAATCATGAATCATGAATTATAAATTATGAATTAAATCATGAATCATGAATTATGAATCATGAATTGAATCATAAGTCATGAATCATGAATTTAATCATGAATTGAATCATGAATCATGAATCATAAATTGAATCATGAATCATGAATCATGAATAATGAATTGAATCATGAATTGAATCATGAATCATGAATCATGAATTGAATCATGAATCATAAATGATAATTTATGAACTAAATCATGAATCATGAATTGAATCATGAATCATGAATGATGAATCATGAATTGAATCATGAATCATGAATTGAATCATGAATCATGAATGATGAATCATGAATTGAATCATGAATCATAAATTAAGAATCATGAATTGAATCATGAATCATGAATCATGAATCATGAATCATGAATTGAATCATAAATTGAATCATGAATCATGAATCATGAATCATGAATTGAATCATGAATTGAATCATGAATCATGAATCATGAATTTGAATCATGAATCATGAATGATAATTCATGAATTGAATCATGAATCATGAATTGAATCATGAATCATGAATGATGAATCATGAATTGAATGATGAATCATGAATTGAATCATGAATCATGAATGATGAATCATGAATTGAATCATGAATCATAAATTAAGAATCATGAATTGAATCATGTATCATGAATCATGAATCATCAAATGAATCATGAATCATGAATCGAATCATGAATTATGATTCATGAATCATGAATTAAATCATGAATCATGAATCATAAATCATGATTTGAATCATGAATTGAATCATAAACCATGAATCGAATCATGAATCATGAATTGAAGAATGAATTGAATCATGTTTAATGAATTGAATCATGAATTGAATCATGAATCATGAATCATGAATTGAATCATGAATCATGAATTGAATCATGAATCATAAATCGAATCATGAATTATGAATTGAAACATGAATCGAATCATGAATTGAATTATGAATCATGAATTGAATTATGAATCATGAATCATGAATAGAATCATGAATCATGAATCATGAATTATGAATCATAAATTGAATCATGAATAATGAATCATGAATTGAATCATTAATTGAATCATGAGTCATGACTTGAATCATGAATTATGAATCATGAATTATGAATTGAATCATGAATCATGAATCATGAATTGAATCATGAATCATGACTTGAATCATGAATTGAATCATGAATCATGAATTGAATCATGAATCATGAATGATGAATCATGAATTAAAT
The DNA here is from genome assembly GCF_038048845.1 of Mixophyes fleayi. NCBI lineage: Eukaryota > Metazoa > Chordata > Amphibia > Anura > Limnodynastidae > Mixophyes > Mixophyes fleayi. The sequence goes on from NW_027446056.1 coordinate 18,551, forward strand.
CATGAATCATAAATTAAGAATCATGAATTGAATCATGAATCATGAATTGAATCATGAATCATGAATTGAATCAGGAATCGAATCATGAATTGAATCATGAATCCTAAATCGAATAATGAATCATGAATTGAATCAGGAATCGAATCATGAATTGAATCATGAATCATGAATTGAATCATGATTTTAATTATGAATCATGAATTGAATGATGAATCATGAATCATGAATCATGAATTGAATTATGAATTGAATCATGAATCATGAATCATGAATTGAATCATGAATCATGAATCATGAATTGAATCATGAATCATGAATCGAATTATGAATCATGAATTGAATCATGAATCATTAATTGAATCTTGAATCATGAATCATGAATCGAATCATGAATCATGAATCGAATCATGAATCATGAATCATGAATCATGAATCATGAATTGAATCATTAATTGAATCATGAATCATGAATTGAATCATGAATCATGAATTGAATCATGAATCATGAATCATGAATCATGAATTATAAATTATGAATTGAATCATGAATTATGAATTATATATCATGAATTGAATCATGAATCATGAATCATGAATTGAATCATGAATTGAATCATGAATTATGAATCATGAATAGAATCATGAATCATAAATCATTAATCATGAATTGAATCATGAATTATGAATCATGAATCATGACTTGAATCATGAATTGAATCCTGAATCATGAATCATGAATCATGAATTATAAATTATGAATTAAATCATGAATCATGAATTATGAATCATGAATTGAATCATAAGTCATGAATCATGAATTTAATCATGAATTGAATCATGAATCATGAATCATAAATTGAATCATGAATCATGAATCATGAATAATGAATTGAATCATGAATTGAATCCTGAATCATGAATCATGAATTGAATCATGAATCTTGAATGATGAATCATGAATTGAATCATGAATCATGAATTGAATCATGAATCATGAATGATGAATCATGAATTGAATCATGAATCATAAATTAAGAATCATGAATTGAATCATGAATCATGAATAATGAATCATGAATCATGAATCATGTATTAAATCATGAATCATGAATCATAAATCATGAATTGAATCATGAATTGAATCATAAACCATGAATCGAATCATGAATCATGAATTGAAGAATGAATTGAATCATGTTTAATAAATTGAATCATGAATTGAATCATGAATTTAATCATGAATCATGAATCATAAATTGAATCATGAATCATGAATTGAATCATGAATCATAAATCGAATCATGAATTATGAATTGAATCATGAATCGAATCATGAATTGAAATATGAATCATGAATTGAATTATGAATCATGAATCATGAATAGAATCATGAATCATGAATCATGAATTATGAATCATAAATTGAATCATGAATAATGAATCATGAATTGAATCATGAACTGAATCATGAGTCATGACTTGAATCATGAATTATGAATCATGAATCATGAATTGAATCATGAATCATGAATCATGAATCATGAAATGAATCATGAATCATGAATTGAATCATGAATCATGACTTGAATCATGAATCATAAATCATGAATCATGAATCTTGAATTGAATATTGAATTGAATCATGAATTAAATCACGAATCATGAATTTAATCATGAATCATAAATCGAATCATGATTTATGAATTGTATCATGAATCGAATCTTGAATTGAATATTGAATCATGAATTGAATCATGAATCATAAATCATGAATCATGAATTATGATTGATGAATTGAATCATGAATCATGAATCATGAATTATAAATTATGAATTAAATCATGAATCATGAATTATGAATCATGAATTGAATCATAAGTCATGAATCATGAATTTAATCATGAATTGAATTATGAATCATGAATCATCAATTGAATCATGAATCATGAATCATGAATTGAATCATGAATTGAATCATGAATCATGAATCATGAATTTGAATCATGAATGATAATTCATGAATTGAATCATGAATCATGAATTGAATCATGAATGATGAATCATGAATTGAATGATGAATCATGAATTGAATCATGAATCATGAATGATGAATCATGAATTGAATCATGAATCATAAATTAAGAATCATGAATTGAATCATGTATCATGAATCATGAACCATCAAATGAATCATGAATCATGAATCGAATCATGAATCATGAATCATGAATTAAATCATGAATCATGAATCATAAATCATGAATTGAATCATGAATTGAATCATAAACCATGAATCGAATCATGAATCATGAATTGAAGAATGAATTGAATCATGTTTAATGAATTGAATCATGAATTGAATCATGAATCATGAATCATGAATTGAATCATGAATCATGAATTGAATCATGAATCATAAATCGAATCATGAATTATGAATTGAAACATGAATCGAATCATGAATTGAATCATGAATCATGAATTGAATTATGAATCATGAATCATGAATAGAATCATGAGTCATGAATCATGAATTATGAATCATAAATTGAATCATGAATAATGAATCATGAATTAAATCATGAATTGAATCATGAGTCATGACTTGAATCATGAATTATGAATCATGAATCATGAATTGAATCATGAATCATGAATCATGAATTGAATCATGAATCATGACTTGAATCATGAATTGAATCATGAATCATGAATTGAATCATGAATCATGAATTGAATCATGAATCATGAAATGAATCATGAATCATGAATTGAATCATGATTCATGACTTGAATCATGAATCATAAATCATGAATCTTGAATTGAATCATGAATTGAATCATGAATCATGAATCATGAATTTGAATCATGAATCATGAATGATAATTCATGAATTGAATCATGAATCATGAATTGAATCATGAATCATGAATGATGAATCATGAATTGAATGATGAATCATGAATTGAATCATGAATCATGAATGATGAATCATGAATTGAATCATGAATCATAAATTAAGAATCATGAATTGAATCATGTATCATGAATCATGAACCATCAAATGAATCATGAATCATGAATCGAATCATGAATCATGAATCATGAATCATGAATTAAATCATGAATCATGAATCATAAATCATGAATTGAATCATGAATTGAATCATAAACCATGAATCGAATCATGAATCATGAATTGAAGAATGAATTGAATCATGTTTAATGAATTGAATCATGAATTGAATCATGAATCATGAATCATGAATTGAATCATGAATCATGAATTGAATCATGAATCATAAATCGAATCATGAATTATGAATTGAAACATGAATCGAATCATGAATTGAATCATGAATCATGAATTGAATTATGAATCATGAATCATGAATAGAATCATGAGTCATGAATCATGAATTATGAATCATAAATTGAATCATGAATAATGAATCATGAATTAAATCATGAATTGAATCATGAGTCATGACTTGAATCATGAATTATGAATCATGAATCATGAATTGAATCATGAATCATGAATCATGAATTGAATCATGAATCATGACTTGAATCATGAATTGAATCATGAATCATGAATTGAATCATGAATCATGAATCATGAAATGAATCATGAATCATGAATTGAATCATGATTCATGACTTGAATCATGAATCATAAATCATGAATCTTGAATTGAATCATGAATTGAATCATGAATTAAATCACGAATTAATGAATTTAATCATGAATCATGAATCGAATCATGATTTATGAATTGAATCATGAATCGAATCTTGAATTGAATATTGAATTATGAATTGAATCATGAATCATAAATCATGAATAATGCATTGAATCATGAATCATGAATTTTGATTGATGAATTGAATCATGAATCATGAATCATGAATCATGAATTATAAATTATGAATTGAATCATGAATCATGAATTATGAATCATGAATTGAATCAAAAGTCCTGAATCATGAATTTAATCATGAATTGAATCATGAATCATGAATCATAAATTGAATCATGAATCATGAATCATGAATTAAATCATGAATTGAATCATGAATCATGAATCATGAATTGAATCATGAATCATGAATGATAATTCATGAATTGAATCATGAATCATGAATTGAATCATGAATCATGAATGATGAATCATGAATTGAATTATGAATCATGAATTGAATCATGAATCATGAATGATGAATCATGAATTGAATCATGAATCATAAATTAAGAATCATGAATTGAATCATGAATCATGAATCATGAATTGAATCATGAATCATGAATTGAATCATGAATCATAAATCGAATCATAAATTATGAATTGAATCATGAATCGAATCATGAATTGAATCGTGAATCATGAATTGAATTATGAATCATGAATCATCAATTGAATCATGAATCATGAATCATGAATCATGAATTATGAATCATGAATCATGAATTGAATCATGAATCATGAATCATGAATTGAATCATGAATCATGACTTGAATCATGAATCATGAATCATGAATTGAATCATGAATTGAATCATGAATCATGAATTGAATCATGAATCATGAATCATGAATCATGAAATGAATCATGAATTGAATTATAAATCATGACTTGAATCGTGAATCATAAATCATGAATCATGAATCTTGAATTGAATCATGAATTGAATCATGAGTCATGACTTGAATCATGGATTATGAATCATGAATCATGAATTGAATCATGAATCATAAATCATGAATTGAATCATGAATCATGACTTGAATCATGAATTGAATCATGAATCATGAATTGAATCATGAATCATGAATCATGAATCATGAATTGAATCATGAATCATGAATCATGAATCATGAAATGAATCATGAATCATGACTTGAATCATGAATCATAAATCATGAATCATAAATCTTGAATTGAATCATGAATTGAATCATGAATTAAATCACGAATCATGAATTTAATCATGAATCATAAATCGAATCATGATTTATGAATTGAATCATGAATCGAATCTTGAATTGAATATTGAATCATGAATTGAATCATGAATCATAAATCATGAATCATGCATTGAATCATGAATCATGAATTATGATTGATGAATTGAATCATGAATCATGAATCATGAATCATCTATTATAAATTATGAATTGAATCATGAATCATGAATTATAAATCATGAATTGAATCATGAATCATGAATTGAATCATAAATTGAATCATGAATCATGAATCATGAATTGAATCATGAATCATGAATGATAATTCATGAATTAAATCATGAATCATGAATTGAATTATGAATCATGAATGATGAATCATGAATTCAATCATGAATCATGAATTGAATCATGAATCATGAATGATGAATCATGAATTGAATCATGAATCATAAATTAAGAATCATGAATTAAATCATGAATCATGAATTGAATCATGAATCATGAATTGAATCAGGAATCGAATCATGAATTGAATCATGAATCCTAAATCGAATAATGAATCATGAATTGAATCAGGAATCGAATCATGAATTGAATCATGAATCATGAATTGAATCATGATTTTAATCATGAATCATGAATTGAATTATGAATTGAATCATGAATCATGAATCATGAATTGAATCATGAATCATGAATCATGAATTGAATCATGAATCATTAATCATGAATCATGAATTGAATTATGAATTGAATCATGAATCATGAATTGAATCATGAATCATGAATCATGAATTGAATCATGAATCATAAATCATGAATTGTATCATGAATCATGAATCGAATTATGAATCATGAATTGAATCATGAATCATGAATCATTAATTGAATCATGAATCATGAATCGAATCATGAATCATGAATCGAATCATGAATCATGAATCATGAATTGAATCATTAATTGAATCATGAATCATGAATTGAATCATGAATCATGAATTGAATCATGAATCATGAATCATGAATCATGAATTATAAATTATGAATTGAATCATGAATCATAAATTATGAATCATGAATTGAATCATGAATCATGAATCATGAATCATGAATTGAATCATGAATTGAATCGTGAATTATGAATCATGAATAGAATCATGAATCATGAATCATGAATTATAAATTATGAATTGAATCATAAATCATGAATTATAAATCATGAATTGAATCATGAATTATGAATTGAATCATAAATTGAATCATGAATCATGAATCATGAATTGAATCATGAATCATGAATGATGAATCATGAATTGAATCATGAATCACAAATTAAGAATCATGAATTGAATCATGAATCATGAATTGAATCATGAATCATGAATTGAATCAGGAATCGAATCATGAATTGAATCATGAATCCTAAATCGAATAATGAATCATGAATTGAATCAGGAATCGAATCATGAATTGAATCATGAATCATGAATTGAATCATGATTTTAATTATGAATCATGAATTGAATGATGAATGATGAATCATGAATCATGAATTGAATTATGAATTGAATCATGAATCATGAATCATGAATTGAATCATGAATCATGAATCATGAATTGAATCATGAATCATTAATCATGAATCATGAATTGAATTATGAATTGAATCATGAATCATGAATTGAATCATGAATCATGAATCATGAATTGAATCATGAATCATAAATCATGAATTGAATCATGAATCATGAATCGAATTATGAATCATGAATTGAATCATGAATCATGAATCATTAATTGAATCATGAATCATGAATCATGAATCGAATCATGAATCATGAATCGAATCATGAATCATGAATCATGAATTGAATCATTAATTGAATCATGAATCATGAATTGAATCATGAATCATGAATTGAATCATGAATCATGAATCATGAATTATAAATTATGAATTGAATCATGAATCATGAATTATGAATCATGAATTGAATCATGAATCATGAATCATGAATTGAATCATGAATTGAATCATGAATTATGAATCATGAATAGAATCATGAATTATGAATCATTAATCATGAATCATAAATTGAATCATGAATCATGAATCATGACTTGAATCATGAATTGAATTATGAATCATGAATCATGAATCATGAATTATAAATTATGAATTGAATCATGAATTATGAATCATGAATTGAATCATAAGTCATGAATCATGAATTTAATCATGAATTGAATCATGAATCATGAATCATAAATTGAATCATGAATCATGAATCATGAATCATGAATTGAATCATGAATTGAATCATGAATCATGAATCATGAATTGAATCATGAATCATAAATGATAATTCATGAATTGAATCATGAATCATGAATTGAATCATGAATCATGAATGATGAATCATGAATTGAATCATGAATCATGAATTGAATCATGAATCATGAATGATGAATCATGAATTGAATCATGAATCATAAATTAAGAATCATGAATTGAATCATGAATCATGAATCATGAATCATGTTTTAAATCATGAATCATGAATCATAAATCATGAATTGAATCATGAATTGAATCATAAACCATGAATCGAATCATGAATCATGAATTGAAGAATGAATTGAATCATGAATTATGAATCATGAATAGAATCATGAATTATGAATCATTAATCATGAATCATGAATTGAATCATGAATCATGAATCATGACTTGAATCATGAATTGAATCATGAATCATGAATCATGACTAAATCATGAATCATAAATGATAATTCATGAATTGAATCATGAATCATGAATCATGAATGATGAATCATGAATTGAATCATGAATCATGAATTGAATCATGAATCATGAATGATGAATCATGAATTGAATCATGAATCATAAATTAAGAATCATGAATTGAATCATGAATCATGAATCATGAATCATGAATCATGTTTTAAATCATGAATCATGAATCATAAATCATGAATTGAATCATGAATTGAATCATAAACCATGAATCGAATCATGAATCATGAATTGAAGAATGAATTGAATCATGTTTAATAAATTGAATCATGAATTGAATCATGAATTTAATCATGAATCATGAATCATGAATTGAATCATGAATCATGAATTGAATCATGAATCATAAATCGAATCATGAATTATGAATTGAATCATGAATCGAATCATGAATTGAATCATGAATCATGAATTGAATTATGAATCATGAATCATGAATAGAATCATGAATCATGAATCATGAATTATGAATCATAAATTGAATCATGAATAATGAATCATGAATTGAATCATGAACTGAATCATAAATCATGAATTGAATCATGAATCATGAATCATGAATTGAATCATGAATCATGACTTGAATCATGAATTGAAACATGAATCATGAATTGAATCATGAATCATGAATCATGAATCATGAAATGAATCATGAATCATGAATTGAATCATGAATCATGACTTGAATCATGAATCATAAATCATGAATCATGAATCTTGAATTGAATATTGAATTGAATCATGAATTAAATCACGAATCATGAATTTAATCATGAATCATAAATCGAATCATGATTTATGAATTGTATCATGAATCGAATCTTGAATTGAATATTGAATCATGCATTGAATCATGAATCATGAATTATGATTGATGAATTGAATCATGAATCATGAATCATGAATCATGAATTAGAAATTATGAATTGAATCATGAATCATGAATTATGAATCATGAATTGAATCATAAGTCATGAATCATGAATTTAATCATGAATTGAATCATGAATCATGAATCATAAATTGAATCATGAATCATGAATCATGAATCATGAATTGAATCATGAATTGAATCATGAATCATGAATCATGAATTTGAATCATGAATCATGAATGATAATTCATGAATTGAATCATGAATCATGAATTGAATCATGAATCATGAATGATAAATCATGAATTGAATCATGAATCATGAATTGAATCATGAATCATGAATGATGAATCATGAATTGAATCATGAATCATAAATTAAGAATCATGAATTGAATCATGTATCATGAATCATGAACCATCAAATGAATCATGAATCATGAATCGAATCATGAATCATGAATCATGAATCATGAATCATGAATTAAATCATGAATCATGAATCATAAATCATGAATTGAATCATGAATTGAATCATAAACCATGAATCGAATCATGAATCATGAATTGAAGAATGAATTGAATCATGTTTAATGAATTGAATCATGAATTGAATCATGAATCATGAATCATGAATTGAATCATGAATCATGAATTGAATCATGAATCATAAATCAAATCATGAATTATGAATTGAATCATGAATCGAATCATGAATTGAATCATGAATTATGAATTGAATTATGAATCATGAATCATGAATAGAATCATGAATCATGAATTATGAATCATAAATTGAATCATGAATAATGAATCATGAATTGAATCATGAATTGAATCATGAGTCATGACTTGAATCATGAATTATGAATCATGAATCATGAATCATGAATTGAATCATGAATCATGACTTGAATCATGAATTGAATCATGAATCATGAATTGAATCATGAATCATGAATCATGAATCATGAATTATGAATCATGAATCATGAATTGAATCATGAATCATGAATCATGAATTGAATCATGAATCATGACTTGAATCATGAATCATGAATCATGAATCATGAATTGAATCATGAATTGAATCATGAATCATGAATTGAATCATGAATCTTGAATCATGAATCATGAAATGAATCATGAATTGAATTATAAATCATGACTTGAATCGTGAATCATAAATCATGAATCATGAATCTTGAATTGAATCATGAATTGAATCATGAGTCATGACTTGAATCATGGATTATGAATCATGAATCATGAATTGAATCATGAATCATGAATCATGAATTGAATCATGAATCATGACTTGAATCATGAATTGAATCATGAATCATGAATTGAATCATGAATCATGAATCATGAATCATGAATTGAATCATGAATCATGAATCATGAATCATGAAATGAATCATGAATCATGAATTGAATCATGAATCATGACTTGAATCATGAATCATAAATCATGAATCATAAATCTTGAATTGAATCATGAATTGAATCATGAATTAAATCACGAATCATGAATTTAATCATGAATCATAAATCGAATCATGATTTATGAATTGAATCATGAATCGAATCTTGAATTGAATATTGAATCATGAATTGAATCATGAATCATAAATCATGAATCATGCATTGAATCATGAATCATGAATTATGATTGATGAATTGAATCATGAATCATGAATCATGAATTATAAATTATGAATTGAATCATGAATCATGAATTATAAATCATGAATTGAATCATGAATCATGAATTAAATCATAAATTGAATCATGAATCATGAATTGAATCATGAATCATGAATGATAATTCATGAATTAAATCATGAATCATGAATTGAATCATGAATCCTGAATGATGAATCATGAATTGAATCATGAATCATGAATTGAATCATGAATCATGAATGATGAATCATGAATTGAATCATGAATCATAAATTAAGAATCATGAATTGAATCATGAATCATGAATTGAATCATGAATCATGAATTGAATCAGGAATCGAATCATGAATTTAATCATGAATCCTAAATCGAATAATGAATCATGAATTGAATCAGGAATCGAATCATGAATTGAATCATGAATCATGAATTGAATCATGATTTTAATTATGAATCATGAATTGAATGATGAATCATGAATCATGAATCGAATTATGAATCATGAATTGAATCATGAATCATGAATCATTAATTGAATCATGAATCATGAATCGAATCATGAATCATGAATCGAATCATGAATCATGAATCATGAATTGAATTATTAATTGAATCATGAATCATGAATCGAATCATGAATCATGAATTGAATTATGAATTGAATGATGAATCATGAATTGAATCATGAATCATATATTGAATCATGAATCATGAATCGAATCATGAATCATGAATCATGAATTAAATCATGAATCATGAATCGAATCATGAATCATGAATCATGAATTGAATCATGAATCATGATCCATGAAATAAATCATGAATCATGAAATGAATCATGAATCATGAAATAAATCATGAAATGAATCATAAATTGAATCATGAATCATGAATTGAATAATGAATAATGAATCGAAATATGAATCGAATCATGAGTCATAAATTGAATCATGAGTTGAATCATGAATCATGAAATAAATCATGAATTGAATCATGAATTGAATAATGAATCATAAATTGAATCATGAATTAAATTATGAATCATGAATTGAATAATGAATTGAATCATGAATCATGAATTATGGATCATGAATCATGAATTGAATCATGAATCATGAATCATGAATTGAATCTTGAATCATGAATCATGAAATAAATCATGAATCATGATTTAAATCATGAATCATGAATTGAATGATGAATCATGAATTGAATGATGAATCATGAATTGAATCATGAATCGAATCATGAATCATGAATTGAATTATGAATCGAATCATAAATCATGAATTGAATCATGAATTGAATCATGAATCATGAAATGAATCATGAATTGAATCATGAATCATGAATTGAATCATGAATTATGAATTGAATCATGAATCATGAATTGAATCATGAATCATAAATTAAATCATGAATCATAAATTAAATCATGAATCATAAATTAAATAATGAATCTTGAATCATGATTTGTGAATCGAATCATAAATCATAAATTAAATCATGAATCATGAATTAAATCATGAAATGAATAATTAATTGAATCATGAATCATGATTTGAATCATGAATTGAATCATGAATCATGAATCGAATCATAATTCATGATTCATGAATTGAATCATGAATCATGAACTGAATTATGAATTGAATCATGAATCATGAATCAAATAATGAATCGAATCAAGAATCATGAAATGAATCATGAAATGAATCATGATTTGAATGATGAATCATGAATTGAATCATGAATCATGAATTATGAATTGAATCATGAATCATGAATTGAATCATGAATCATAAATTAAATCAAGAAGCGAATCATGAATCTTGAATCATGAATCATGAATTGAATCATGAATCATGAATTATGAATTAAATCATGAATCATGAATTGAATCATGAATCATAAATTAAATCAAGAAGCGAATCACGAATCTTGAATCATGAATCATGAATCGAATCATGAATCATGAATTGAATCATGAATCATGAATTGAATCATGAATTGAATCATGAATCATGAATCGAATCATGAATCATGAATCATGAATCGAATCATGAATCGAATCATGAATCATGAACTGAATCCTAAATTGAATCATGAATTATGAATTAAATCATGAATCGAATCATTAATCATGAATTGAATCATGAATCATGAACCAAATCATGAATCATGAATCATGAATTGAATCATGAATCATGAATTGAATCATGAATCATGAATCATGAATTGAATCATGAATTGAATCATGAATCATGAATTGAATCATGAATCATGAATCATGAATTGAATCATGAATCATGAATCCAATCATAAATCATGAATTGAATCATAAATCATGACTCATGAATTGAATCATGAATCATGAATCATGAATTGAATCATGAATCGAATAATGAATCATGAATCATGAATCGAATCATATATCATGAAATGAATCATTAATCGAATCATGAATCTTGAATCATGAATCATGAATCGAATCATGAATCATGAATCGAATCATGAATCATAAATTGAATCATGAATAATGAATTGAATCATGAAATGAATCATGAATTGAATCATGAATCATGATTTGAATCATGAATTGAGTCATGAATCATAAATCGAATCATAATTCATGAATCATGAATTGAATCATGAATCATGAATCATAAATTGAATCATGAATCATTAATTGAATCATGAATTGAAACATGAATCATGAATCAAATAATGAATCATGAATCAAATAATGAATCATGAATCGAATCATGAATCATGAAATGATTCATGAATCGAATCATGAATCTTGAATCATGAATAATGAATCGAATCATGAATCATGAATCATGAATTGAATCATGAATCTTGAATCATGAATTGAATCATGAATCAGGAATCGAATCATGAATCATGAATCATGAATTGAATCATGAATCATGAATTGAATCCTGAATCATGAATTGAATCATGAATTGAATCATGAATCATGAATCGAATAATAATTCATGAATCATGAATCGAATCAAGAATCATGAAATGAATCACGAATCGAATCATGAATCATGAATTGAATCATTAATCATAAATTGAATCATGAATCATGAATTAAATCATGAAATGAATCATGAATTGAATCATGAATTGAATCATGAATCATGAATCGAATTATGAATCATGAATCATGAATTGAATCTTGAATCATGAATCATGAATTGAATTAATGATTTGAATCATGAATTGAATCATGAATCATGAATCGAATTATGAATCATGAATCATAATTTGAATCATGAATCATGAACCATGAATTGAATCATGAATCATTAATTGAATCATGAATTGAATCATGAATCATGAATCGAAAAATTAATCATGAATCATGAATCAAATCATGAATCATGAATCGAAGCATGAATCTTGAATCATGAATCGAATCATGAATCATAAATTGAATCATGAATCATGAATTGAATCATGAATCATGAATCATGAATTGAATCATGAATCATGAATCATGAATCATGAATTGAATCATGAATTGAATCATGAATAATGAATCGAATTATGAATTGAATCATGAGTCATAAATTGAATCATGAATTGAATCATGAATCATGAAATGAATCATGAATTGAATTATGAATTGAATCATGAATCATGAATTGAATCATGAATTGAATCATGAATCATGAATTGAATCATGAATTGAATCATGAATCATGAATTATGGATCATGAATCATGAATTGAATCATGAATCATGAATCATGAATTGAATCATGAATCATGAATCATATCATGAATCATGAATCATATCATGAATCATGTATCATGAATCGAATCATGAATCGAATTATGAATCATGAATCGAATCATGAATGATGAATTGAATGATGAGTTGAATCATGAATCATGAAATGAATCATGAATTGAATCATGAATTGAATAATGAATCATAAATTGAATCATGAATTGAATTATGAATCATGAATTGAATAATGAATTGAATCATGAATCATGAATTATGGATCATGAATCATGAATTGAATCATGAATCATGAATCATGAATTGAATCTTGAATCATGAATCATGAAATAAATCATGAATCATGATTTAAATCATGAATCATGAATTGAATGATGAATCATGAATTGAATCATGAATCGAATCATGAATCATGAATTGAATTATGAATCGAATCATAAATCATGAATTGAATCATGAATCATGAATCATGAATTGAATCATGAACTGAATTATGAATTGAATCATGAATCATGAATCAAATAATGAATCGAATCAAGAATCATAAAATGAATCATGAAATGAATCATGATTTGAATGATGAATCATGAATTGAATCATGAATCATGAATTATGAATCGAATCATGAATCATGAATTGAATCATGAATCATAAATTAAATCAAGAAGCGAATCATGAATCTTGAATCATGAATCATGAATCGAATCATGAATCATGAATTGAATCATGAATCATGAATTGAATCATGAATCATGAATTGAATCATGAATTGAATCAGGAATCATGAATTGAATCATGAATCATGAATCATGAATCGAATCATGAATCATGAAATGAATCATGAACTGAATCCTAAATTGAATCTTGAATTATGAATTAAATCATGAATCGAATCATTAATCATGAATTGAATCATGAATCATGAACCGAATCATGAATCATGAATCATGAATTGAATCATGAATCATGAATTGAATCATTAATCATGTATCATGAATTGAATCATGAATTGAATCATGAATCATGAATCCAATCATGAATCATGAATCATGAATTGAATCATAAATCATGAATCATGAATTGAATCATGAATCAAGAATCATGAATCATGAATTGAATCATGAATCATGAATCATATCAAAATCATGAATTCAATCATAAATCATGTATCATGAATTGAATCATGAATCGAATTATGAATCATGAATTAAATCATGAATCATGAATTGAATGATGAATTGAATGATGAATCATGAATTGAATGATGAATCATGAATTAAATCAGGAATCATATATTGAATCATAAATCATGAATCATGAATTGAATCATGAATCATGAATTGAATGATGAATCATGAATTGAATCATGAATCGAATCATGAATCATGAATTGAATTATGAATCGAATCATAAATCATGAATTGAATCATGAATTGAATCATGAATCATGAAATGAATCATGAATTGAATCATGAATCATGAATTGAATCATGAATTATGAATTGAATCATGAATCATGAATTGAATCATGAATCATAAATTAAATAATGAATCATAAATTAAATCATGAATCATAAATTAAATCTTGAATCATGATTTGTGAATCGAATCATAAATCATAAATTGAATCATGAATCATGAATTAAATCATGAAATGAATAATGAATTGAATCATGAATCATGATTTTAATCATGAATTGAATCATGAATCATGAATCGAATCATAATTCATGAATCATGAATTGAATCATGAATCATGAACTGAATTATGAATTGAATCATGAATCATGAATCAAATAATGAATCGAATCAAGAATCATGAAATGAATCATGAAATGAATCATGATTTGAATGATGAATCATGAATTGAATCATGAATCATGAATTATGAATTGAATCATGAATCATGAATTGAATCATGAATCATAAATTAAATCAAGAAGCGAATCATGAATCTTGAATCATGAATCATGAATTGAATCATGAATCATGAATTATGAATTGAATCATGAATCATGAATTGAATCATGAATCATAAATTAAATCAAGAAGCGAATCATGAATCTTGAATCATGAATCATGAATCGAAACATGAATCATGAATTGAATCATGAATCATGAATTGAATCATGAATTGAATCATGAATCATGAATCGAATCATGAATCATGAATCATGAATCGAATCATGAATCGAATCATGAATCATGAACTGAATCCTAAATTGAATCATGAATTATGAATTAAATCATGAATCAAATCATTAATCATGAATTGAATCATGAACAAAATCATGAATCATGAATCATGAATTGAATCATGAATCATGAATTGAATCATGAATCATGAATCATGAATTGAATCATGAATTGAATCATGAATCATGAATCATGAATTGAATCATCAATCATGAATCCAATCATGAATCATGAATCATGAATTGAATCATAAATCATGACTCATGAATTGAATCATGAATCATGAATCATGAATTGAATCATGAATCGAATAATGAATCATGAATCATGAATCGAATCATATATCATGAAATGAATCATGAATCGAATCATGAATCATGAATCGAATCATGAATCATAAATTGAATCATGAATCATTAATTGAATCATGAATTGAAACATGAATCATGAATCAAATAATGAATCATGAATCATGAATCAAGAATTGAATCATGAAATGATTCATGAATCGAATCATGAATCTTGAATCATGAATAATGAATCGAATCATGAATCATGAATCAAGAATTGAATCATGAATCTTGAATCATGAATTGAATCATGAATCAGGAATCGAATCATGAATCATGAATCATGAATTGAATCATGAATCATGAATTGAATCCTGAATCATGAAATGAATCATGAATCGAATCATGAATCATGAATTGAATCATTAATCATAAATTGAATCATGAATCATGAATTAAATCATGAAATGAATCATGAATTGAATCATGAATTGAATCATGAATCATGAATCGAATTATGAATCATGAATCATGAATTGAATCATGAATTGAATCATGAATCATGAATCGAATTATGAATCATGAATCATGAATTGAATCATGAATCATGAGTCATGAATTGAATCTTGAATCATGAATCATGAATCGAATTATGAATCATGAATCATAATTTGAATCATGAATCATGAACCATGAATTGAATCATGAATCATTAATTGAATCATGAATTGAATCATGAATCATGAATTGAAAAATGAATCATGAATCATGAATCAAATCATGAATCATGAAATGAATCATGAATCGAAGCATGAATCTTGAATCATGAATCGAATCATGAATCATAAATTGAATCATGAATCATGAATTGAATCATGAATTGAATCATGAATCATTAATTAAATAATGAATCATGAATCGAATCATGAATCATGAAATGAATCATGAATCGAATCATGAATCTTGAATCATGAATAATGAATCGAATCATGAATCATGAATTGAATCATGAATCTTGAATCATGAATTGAATCATGAATCATGAATAATGAATCGAATTAGGAATCATGAATCATGAATTTAATCATGAATCATGAATCATGAATTGAATCATGAATCATGAATCATGCATTGAATCATGAATCATGAATTGAATCATGAATCATAAATCATGAATTGAATCATGAATCATGAATCATGAATCATGAATTGAATCATGAATTGAATCATGAATAATGAATCGAATTATGAATTGAATCATGAGTCATAAATTGAATCATGAATTGAATCATGAATCATGAAATGAATCATGAATTGAATTATGAATTGAATCATGAATCATGAATTGAATCATGAATTGAATCATGAATCATGAATTGAATCATGAATTGAATCATGAATCATGAATTATGGATCATGAATCATGAATTGAATCATGAATCATGAATCATGAATTGAATCATGAATCATGAATCATATCATGAATCATGAATCATATCATGAATCATGTATCATGAATCGAATCATGAATCGAATTATGAATCATGAATCGAATCATGAATGATGAATTGAATGATGAATTGAATGATGAATCATGAATTGAATCATGAATCATGAATTGAATCATGAATCATGAATTGAATCATGAATCATGAATTGAATCATGAATCAAATCATGAATCGAATTATGAATTGAATGATGAATCATGAATTGAATCATGAATCATGAATTGAATCATGAATCATATATTGAATCATGAATCATGAATCGAATCATGAATCATGAATCATGAATTGAATCATGAATCATGAATCATGAATCGAATCATGAATCATGAATCATGAATCGAATCATGAATCATGAATCATGAATCGAATCATGAATCATGAATCATGAATTGAATCATGAATCATGAAATGAATCATGAATCATGAAATGAATCATGAATCATGAAATAAATCATGAAATGAATCATAAATCATGAAATGAATCATGAAATGAATCATGAATCATTAATCATGAATCATGAATCGAATCATGAATCATGAATCATGATTTCAATCATGACTCATGAATTAAATCATGAATCATAAATTGAATCATAAATCATGAATTGAATCATGAATCATGAATTGGATCATGAATTGAATCATGAATCATGAAATGAATCATGAATTGAATCATGAATTGAATCATGAATCATTAATCATGAATCATGAATCGAATCATGAATCATGATTTCAATCATGAATCATGAATCATGAATCGAATCATGAATCATGAATCATAAATTCAATCATGAATCATGAATCGAATCATGAATCATGAAATAAATCATGAATTGAATCATGAATCAAGAATCAAATCATGAATCATGAATCATAAATTGAATCATGAATCATGAATTGAATCATGAATCATGAATTGAATCATGAATTGAATCATGAATCATAAATCGAATAATGAATCATGAATCATGAATCGAATCATGAATTATGAAATGAATCATGAATCAAATCATGAATCTTGAATCATGAATCATGAATCGAATCATGAATCATAAATTGAATCATGAATCATGAATTGAATCATGAAATGAATCATAAATTGAATCATGAATCATGAATCATGATTTGAATCATGAATTGAATCATGAATCATGAATTGAATCATAATTCATGAATCATGAATTGAATCATGAACCATAAATTGAATCATGAATCATGAATTGAATCATGAATTAAATCATGAATCATTAATCAAATAATGAATCATGAATTGAATCATGAATCATGAAATGAATTATGAATCGAATCATGAATCTTGAATCATGAATAAAGAATCGAATCATGAATCATGAATTGAATCATGAATCTTGAATCATGAATTGAATCATGAATCATGAATAATGAATCAAATTAGGATTCATGAATCATGAATTTAATCATGAATCATGAATCATGAATTGAATCATGAATCATGAATCATGCATTGAATCATGAATCATGAATTGAATCATGAATTGAATCATGAATCGTGAATCGACTCATGAATCATGAATCATGAATCATGAATTGAATCATGAATCATGAATTGAATCATGAATCATGAATTGAATCATGAATTGAATCATGAATAATGAATCGAATTATGAATCGAATCATGAGTCATAAATTGAATTATGAATTGAATCATGAATTGAATCATGGATCATGAATTGAATCATGAATTGAATCATGAATTGAATCATGAATCATGAATTGAATCATGAATCATGAATTGAATCATGAATTGAATCATGAATCATGAATTATGGATCATGAATCATGAATTGAATCATGAATCCTGAATCATGAATCATGAATCATGAATCATATCATGAATCATGAATTGAATGATGAATTGAATGATGAATCATGAATTGAATGATGAATCATGAATTGAATCATGAATCATATATTGAATCATAAATCATGAATCATGAATTGAATCATGAATCATGAATCATGAAATGAATCATGAATCATGAAATGAATCATGAATCATGAAATAAATCATGAAATGAATCATGAATCATGAAATGAATCATGAATTGAATTATGAATCATGAATCATGAATCAAATCATGAATCATGAATCATGATTTCAATCATGACTCATGAATTAAATCATGAATCATAAATTGAATCATAAATCATGAATTGAATCATGAATCATGAATTGGATCATGAATTGAATCATGAATCATGAATCATGAATTCAATCATGAATCATGAATCAAATCATGAATCATGAAATAAATCATGAATTGAATCATGAATCAAGAATCAAATCATGAATCATGAATCATGAATTGCATCATGAATCATGAATTGAATCATGAATCATGAATTGAATCATGAATTGAATCATGAATCATAAATCGAATAATGAATCATGAATCGAATCATGAATTATGAAATGAATCATGAATCGAATCATGAATCTTGAATCAAGAATCATGAATCGAATCATGAATCATAAATTGAATCATGAATCATGAATTGAATCATGAAATGAATCATGAATTGAATCATGAATCATGAATCATGATATGAATCATGAATTGAATCATGAATCATGAATCGAATCATAATTCATGAATCATGAATTGAATCATGAATCATAAATTGAATCATGAATTGAATCATGAATCATTAATCAAATAATGAATCATAAATCGAATCATGAATCATGAAATGAATCATGAATCGAATCATGAATCTTGAATCATGAATAATGAATCGAATCATGAATCATGAATTGAATCATGAATCATTAATCAAATAATGAATCATGAATCGAATCATGAATCATGAAATGAATCATGAATCGAATCATGAATCTTGAATCATGAATAATGAATCGAATAATGAATCATGAATTGAATCATGAATCTTAAATCATGAATTGAATCATGAATCATGAATAATGAAACGAATTAGGAATCATGAATCATGAATTTAATCATGAATCATGAATCATGAATTGAATCATGAATCATGAATCATGAATTGAATCATGAATAATGAATCGAATTATGAATCGAATCATGAGTCATAAATTGAATCATGAATTGAATCATGAATCATGAAATGAATCATGAATTGAATCATGAATTGAATCATGGATCATGAATTGAATCATGAATTGAATCATGAATTGAATCATGAATCATGAATTGAATCATGAATTGAATCATGAATCATGAATTATGGATCATGAATCATGAATTGAATCATGAATCCTGAATCATGAATCATGAATCATATCATGAATCATGAATTCAATCATGAATCATGTATCATGAATCGAATCATGAATCGAATTATGAATCATGAATCAAATTATGAATCATGAATTGAATGATGAATTGAATGATGAATCATGAATTGAATGATGAATCATGAATTGAATCATGAATCATATATTGAATCATGAATCATGAATCATGAATTGAATCATGAATCATGAATCATGAATTGAATCATGAATCATGAAATAAATCATGAATCATGATTTAAATCATGAATCATGAATTGAATGATGAATCATGAATTGAATGATGAATCATGAATTGAATCATGAATTAAATCATGAATCATGAATTGAATTATCAATTGAATGATGAATCATGAATTGAATGATGAATCATGAAAAGAATCATGAATCATATATTGAATCATGAATCATGAATCATGAATTGAATCATGAATCATGAATCATGAATCGAATCATGAATCATGAATCATGAATTGAATCATGAATCATGAATCATGAATCATGAAATAAATCATGAATTGAATCATGAATCAAGAATCAAATCATGAATCATGAATCATGAATTGCATCATGAATCATGAATTGAATCATGAATCATGAATTGAATCATGAATTGAATCATGAATCATAAATCGAATAATGAATCATGAATCGAATCATGAATTATGAAATGAATCATGAATCGAATCATGAATCTTGAATCAAGAATCATGAATCGAATCATGAATCATAAATTGAATCATGAATCATGAATTGAATCATGAAATGAATCATGAATTTTATCATGAATCATGAATCATGATATGAATCATGAATTGAATCATGAATCATGAATCGAATCCTAATTCATGAATCATGAATTGAATCATGAATCATAAATTGAATCATGAATTGAATCATGAATCATTAATCAAATAATGAATCATAAATCGAATCATGAATCATGAAATGAATCATGAATCGAATCATGAATCTTGAATCATGAATAATGAATCGAATCATGAATCATGAATTGAATCATGAATCATTAATCAAATAATGAATCATAAATCGAATCATGAATCATGAAATGAATCATGAATCGAATCATGAATCTTGAATCATGAATAATGAATCGAATCATGAATTGAATCATGAATCATTAATCAAATAATGAATCATGAATCGAATCATGAATCTTGAATCATGAATAATGAATCGAATCATGAATCATGAATTGAATCATGAATCTTAAATCA
Source organism: Mixophyes fleayi (assembly GCF_038048845.1). Lineage (NCBI taxonomy): Eukaryota > Metazoa > Chordata > Amphibia > Anura > Limnodynastidae > Mixophyes > Mixophyes fleayi. The sequence continues at coordinate 41,213 of NW_027446056.1, forward strand.
TGAATTGAATCATGAATCATAAATTGAATCATGAATTGAATCATGAATCATTAATCAAATAATGAATCATAAATCGAATCATGAATCATGAAATGAATCATGAATCGAATCATGAATCTTGAATCATGAATAATGAATCGAATCATGAATCATGAATTGAATCATGAATCATTAATCAAATAATGAATCATGAATCGAATCATGAATCTTGAATCATGAATAATGAATCGAATCATGAATCATGAATTGAATCATGAATCTTAAATCATGAATTGAATCATGAATCATGAATAATGAAACGAATTAGGAATCATGAATCATGAATTTAATCATGAATCATGAATCATGAATTGAATCATGAATCATGAATCATGAATTGAATCATGAATAATGAATCGAATTATGAATCGAATCATGAGTCATAAATTGAATCATGAATTGAATCATGAATCATGAAATGAATCATGAATTGAATCATGAATTGAATCATGGATCATGAATTGAATCATGAATTGAATCATGAATCATGAATTATGGATCATGAATCATGAATTGAATCATGAATCCTGAATCATGAATCATGAATCATGAATCATATCATGAATCATGAATTCAATCATGAATCATGTATCATGAATCGAATCATGAATCGAATTATGAATCATGAATCAAATTATGAATCATGAATTGAATGATGAATTGAATGATGAATCATGAATTGAATGATGAATCATGAATTGAATCATGAATCATATATTGAATCATGAATCATGAATCATGAATTGAATCATGAATCATGAATCATGAATTGAATCATGAATCATGAAATAAATCATGAATCATGATTTAAATCATGAATCATGAATTGAATGATGAATCATGAATTGAATGATGAATCATGAATTGAATCATGAATTAAATCATGAATCATGAATTGAATTATCAATTGAATGATGAATCATGAATTGAATGATGAATCATGAAAAGAATCATGAATCATATATTGAATCATGAATCATGAATCATGAATTGAATCATGAATCATGAATCGAATCATGAATCATGAATCATGAATTGAATCATGAATCATGAATCATGAATCATGAAATAAATCATGAAATGAATCATAAATTGAATCATGAATCATGATTTAAATCATGACTCATGAATTAAATCATGAATCATGAATTGAATCATGAATAATGAATCGAAATATGAATCGAATCATGAGTCATAAATTGAATCATGAATTGAATCATGAATCATGAAATGAATCATGAATTGAATCATGAATTGAATCATGAATCATGAATTGAATCATGAATTGAATCATGAATCATGAAATGAATCATGAATTGAATCATGAATCATGAATTGAGTCCTGAATTGAATCATGAATCATGAAATGAATCATGAATTGAATCATGAATCATGAATTGAATCAGGAATCATGAATTGAATCATGAATCATGAATTGAATCATGAATCATAAATTAAATCATGAATCCTAAATTAAATCATGAATCTTGAATCATGAATCGTGAATCGAATCATAAATCATAAATTGAATCATGAATCATGAATTGAATCATGAAATGAATCATGAATTGAATCATGAATCATGATTTGAATCATGAATTGAATCATGAATCATGAATCAAATAATGAATCGAATCATGAATCATGAAATGAATCATGAAATGAATCATGATTTGAATGATGAATCATGAATTGAATCATGAATCATGAATTATGAATCGAATCATGAATCATGAATTGAATTATGAATCATAAATTAAATCAAGAAGCGAATCATGAATCTTGAATCATGAATCATGAATCTAATCATGAATCATGAATTGAATCATGGATCATGAATTGAATCATGAATTGAATCATGAATCATGAATCGAATCATGAATCATGAATCATGAATCGAATCATGAATCATGAATCGAATCATGAATCATGAAATGAATCATGAACTGAATCATAAATTAAATCATGAATCGAATCATTAATCATGAATTGAATCATGAACCATATCATGAATCATGAATCATGAATTGAATCATGAATCATGAATCATGAATTGAATCATGAATTGAATCATGAATCATGATTCATGAATTGAATCATGAATCATGAATCCAATCATGAATCATGAATCATGAATTGAATCATGAATCATGAATTGAATCATGAATCATGAATCATGAATTGAATCATGAATCATGAATCATGAATTGAATCATGAATCATGAATCGAATAATGAATCAAGAATCATGAATCAAATCAGGAATCATGAATTGAATCATGAATCATAAATTGAATCATGAATCATGAATTGAATCATGAAATGAATCAAGAATTTAATCATGAATCATGATTTGAATCATGAATTGAGTCATGAATCATGTATCGAATCATAATTCATGAATCATGAATTGAATCATGAATCATGAATCATGAATAGAATCATGAATCATTAATTGAATCATGAATTCAATCATGAATCATGAATCAAATAATGAATCATGAATCAAATCATGAATCATGAAATGATTCATGAATCGAATCATGAATCTTGAATCATGAATAATGAATCGAATCATGAATCATGAATCATGAATTGAATCATGAATCTTGAATCATGAATTGAATCATGAATCAGGAATCGAATCATGAATCATGAATCATGAATTGAATCATGAATCATGAATTGAAACATGAATCATGAATTGAATCATGAATTGAATCATGAATCATGAATCGAATAATGAATCATGAATCATGAATCGATTCAAGAATCATGAAATGAATCATGAATCGAATCATGAATCTTGAATCATGAATCATGAATTAAATCATGAGTCATAAATTGAATCATGAATCATGAATTGAATCATGAAATGAATCATGAATTGAATCATGAATTGAATCATGAAGCATGAATCGAATTATGAATCATGAATCATGAATTGAATCTTGAATCATGAATTGAATCATGATTCAATTCATGATTCATCATTCAATTCATGATTCATGATTTATTTCATGATTCATGATTCAATTCATGATTCATGATTCAATTCATGATTCATGATTCAATATTTGATTCATCATTCAATTCATGATTCATCATTCAATTCATCATTAAATTCATGATTCATGATTCGATTCATGATTCATAATTTGATTCATGATTCGAATTATGATACATGATTCATGATTGAATTCATGATTCATGATATGATTCATGATTCATGATTCAATACATGATTCAATTCATGATTCAATTCATGATTCATGCTTCAATTCATGATTTAATTCATGATTCATTTCATGATTCTTGATTCAATTCATGATTCAATTTATGACTCATGATTCGATTCATATTTCATTTCAATATTCAAGATTCAATTCATGATTCATGATTTAATTCAAGAGTCATGATTTAAATCATGATTCATGATTCATGATTCATGATTCGATTCATGATTCATGATTCATCATTCAATTCATGATTCATCATTCAATTCATAATTCAATTCATGATTCATGATTCGATTCATGATTCAATTCATGATTCATCATTCAATTTATGATTCATCATTCAATTCATGATTCATGATTTAAATCATGATTCATGATTTATTTCATGATTCATCATTCAATTCATGATTCAACATTCAATTCATGATTCATGATTCATGATTCAATATATGATTCATGAATCAATTCATGATTCATCATTCAATTCATGGTTCATCATTCAATTCATGATTCATGATTCGATTCATGATTCATAATTTGATTCATGATTCGATTCATGATACATGATTCATGATTGAATTCATGATTCATGATATGATTCATGATTCATGATTCAATTCATGATTCATGATTCATGATTCAATTCATAATTCATGATCCATAATTCATGATTCATGATTCAATTCATGATTCAATTCATGATTCATGATTCAATTCATGATTCATGATTTATGATTCAATTCATGATTCATGATTCAATTCATGATTCATGAATTATGATTCGATTCATGATTCATGATTCATGATTCAATTCATGATTCATTTCATGATTCAATTCATGATTCATGATTCGATTCATGATTCAAGATTCATGCTTCGATTCATGATTCATTTCATGATTCATGATTCGATTCATGATTCATGATTCATTATTTGATTCATGATTCATGATTCAATTCATGATTCAATTAATGATATATGATTCAATTCATGATTCATGATTCATGATTCAATTCATGATTCATGATTCATAATTCGATTCATGATTCAAGATTCAATTCATGATTCATGATTCATGATTCAATTCATGATTCATGATTCATAATTCGATTCATGATTCATGATTCAATTCATGATTCAATTCATGATTCATTTCATAATTCAATTCATGATTCATGATTCAATTTATGACTCATGATTTAATTCATGATTCATGATTCAAGATTCATGATTCGATTCATGATTCATTTCATGATTCTTGAATCGATTCATGATTCATGATTCATTATTCGATTCATGATTCATGATTCAATTCATGATTCAATTCATGATTCATGATTCAATTCATGATTCATGATTCAATTCATGATTCATGATTCATGATTCGATTCCTGATTCATGATTCAATTCATGATTCAAGATTCATGATTCAACTCATGATTCATGATTCATGATTCGATTCATTATTCATGATTCAAGATTCATGATTCGATTCATGAATCATTTCATGATTCATGATTTAATTCATGAATCATTTCATGATTCATGATTTGATTCATGATTCATTATTTGATTCATGATTCATGATTGAATTCATGATTCAATTAATGATTCATGATTAAATTCATGATTCATGATTCATGATTCAATTCATGATTCATGAATTATGATTCGATACATGATTCATGACTCAATTCATGATTCAAATCATGATTCATGATTCAATTCATGATTCATTTCATGATTCAATTCATGATTCATGATTCAATTTATGATTCATGATTCAATTCATGATTCCTGATTCAAGATTCATGATTCGATTCATGATTCATTTCATGATTCATGATTTGATTCATGATTCATGATTCATTATTCGATTCATGATTCATGATTCAATTCATGATTCATGATTCATGATTCAATTCATGATTCATGATTCATGATTCAATTCATGATTTATGATTCAATTCATGATTCATGATTCATGATTGGATTCATGATTCATGATTCAATTCATGATTTATGATTCATGATTCAATTCATGATTCAATTCATGATTCATGATTCATGATTCAATTCATGATTCATGATTCATGATTTGGTTCATGATTCATGATTCAATTCATGATTAATGATTCGATTCATGATTTAATTCATAATTCATGATTCAATTTAGGATTCAGTTCATGATTCATTTCATGATTCATGATTCAATTCATGATTCATGATTCATGATTCGATTCATGATTCATGATTCAATTCATGATTTAATTCATGATCCATGATTCAATTCATGATTCATGATTCGATTCATGATTCATGATTCAAGATTCATGATTCGCTTCTTGATTTAATTTATGATTCATGATTCAATTCATGATTCATGATTCGATTCATAATTCATGATTCATGATTCAATTCATGATTCATCATTCAAATCATGATTCATTTCATGATTCATTTCATGATTCATGATTCGATTCATTATTTGATTCATGATTCATGATTCAATTCATGATTCATTTCATGATTCAATTCATGATTCATGATTCAATTATGATTTATGATTCGATTCACGATTCATGATTCAAGATTCATGATTTAATTTAGGATTCATGATTCAATTCATGATTCATGATTCAATTCATGATTCATGATTCAATTTATGATTCATGATTCAATTCATGATTCATTTCATGATTCATGATTCAATTCATGACTCAATTCATGATTCATGATTCAATTCATGATTCATTTCATGATTCATGATTCAATTCATGATTCAATTCATGATTCATGATTCAATTCATGATTCAATTCATGATTCATTTCATGATTCATGATTCAATTCATGATTCAATTTATGACTCATGATTCGATTCATATTTCGATTTATTATTCATGATTCAATTCATGATTCATGATTTAATTCATGAGTCATGATTTAAATCATGATTCATGATTCAATTTATGATTCATTTCATGATTTATTTCATGATTCATTATTCATTTCATGATTCATGATTCATGATTCATGATTCATGATTCAATTCATGATTCATGATTCATGATTCGATTCATGATTCATGATTCATGATTCAATTCATGATTCATGATTCAATATATGATTCATGATTCAATTCATGATTCATCATTCAATTCATGATTCATGATTCATGATTCGATTCATGATTCATGATTCATGATTCAATTCATGATTCATGATTTATGATTCAATTCATGATTCATGATTCAATTCATGATTCATGAATTATGATTCGATTCATGATTCATGATTCATGATTCAATTCATGATTCATTTCATGATTCAATTCATGATTCATGATTTAATTTATGATTCATGATTCGATTCATGATTCAAGATTCATGCTTCGATTCATGATTCATTTCATGATTCATGATTCGATTCATGATTCATGATTCATTATTCGATTCATGATTCATGATTCAATTCATGATTCAATTAATGATTCATGATTCAATTCATGATTCATGATTCATGATTCAATTCATGATTCATGATTCATAATTCGATTCATGATTCAAGATTCAATTCATGATTCATGATTCATGATTCAATTCATGATTCATGATTCATAATTCGATTCATGATTCATGATTCAATTCATGATTCAATTCATGATTCATTTCATAATTCAATTCATGATTCATGATTCAATTTATGACTCATGATTTAATTCATGATTCATGATTCAAGATTCATGATTCGATTCATGATTCATTTCATGATTCTTGAATCGATTCATGATTCATGATTCATTATTCGATTCATGATTCATGATTCAAGATTCATGATTCAATTCATGATTCATGATTCATGATTCGATTCATTATTCATGATTCAAGATTCATGATTCAATTCATGATTCATGATTCATGATTCGATTCATTATTCATGATTCAAGATTCATGATTCGATTCATGAATCATTTCATGATTCATGATTTAATTCATGAATCATTTCATGATTCATGATTTGATTCATGATTCATTATTTGATTCATGATTCATGATTGAATTCATGATTCAATTAATGATTCATGATTCAATTCATGATTCATGATTCATGATTCAATTCATGATTCATGAATTATGATTCGATACATGATTCATGACTCAATTCATGATTCAAATCATGATTCATGATTCAATTCATGATTCATTTCATGATTCAATTCATGATTCATGATTCAATTTATGATTCATGATTCAATTCATGATTCCTGATTCAAGATTCATGATTCGATTCATGATTCATTTCATGATTCATGATTTGATTCATGATTCATGATTCATTATTCGATTCATGATTCATGATTCAATTCATGATTCATGATTCATGATTCAATTCATGATTCATGATTCATGATTCAATTCATGATTTATGATTCAATTCATGATTCATGATTCATGATTGGATTCATGATTCATGATTCAATTCATGATTTATGATTCATGATTCAATTCATGATTCAATTCATGATTCATGATTCATGATTCAATTCATGATTCATGATTCATGATTTGGTTCATGATTCATGATTCAATTCATGATTAATGATTTGATTCATGATTTAATTCATAATTCATGTTTCAATTTAGGATTCAGTTCATGATTCATTTCATGATTCATGATTCAATTCATGATTCATGATTCATGATTCGATTCATGATTCATGATTCAATTCATGATTTAATTCATGATCCATGATTCAATTCATGATTCATGATTCGATTCATGATTCATGATTCATGATTCAATTCATGATTCATGAATTATGATTCGATACATGATTCATGACTCAATTCATGATTCAAATCATGATTCATGATTCAATTCATGATTCATTTCATGATTCAATTCATGATTCATGATTCAATTTATGATTCATGATTCAATTCATGATTCCTGATTCAAGATTCATGATTCGATTCATGATTCATTTCATGATTCATGATTTGATTCATGATTCATGATTCATTATTCGATTCATGATTCATGATTCAATTCATGATTCATGATTCATGATTCAATTCATGATTCATGATTCATGATTCAATTCATGATTTATGATTCAATTCATGATTCATGATTCATGATTGGATTCATGATTCATGATTCAATTCATGATTTATGATTCATGATTCAATTCATGATTCAATTCATGATTCATGATTCATGATTCAATTCATGATTCATGATTCATGATTTGGTTCATGATTCATGATTCAATTCATGATTAATGATTTGATTCATGATTTAATTCATAATTCATGTTTCAATTTAGGATTCAGTTCATGATTCATTTCATGATTCATGATTCAATTCATGATTCATGATTCATGATTCGATTCATGATTCATGATTCAATTCATGATTTAATTCATGATCCATGATTCAATTCATGATTCATGATTCGATTCATGATTCATGATTCAAGATTCATGATTCGCTTCTTGATTTAATTTATGATTCATGATTCAATTCATGATTCATGATTCGATTCATAATTCATGATTCATGATTCAATTCATGATTCATCATTCAAATCATGATTCATTTCATGATTCATTTCATGATTCATGATTCGATTCATTATTTGATTCATGATTCATGATTCAATTCATGATTCATTTCATGATTCAATTCATGATTCATGATTCAATTTATGATTTATGATTCGATTCACGATTCATGATTCAAGATTCATGATTTAATTTAGGATTCATGATTCAATTCATGATTCATGATTCAATTCATGATTCATGATTCAATTTATGATTCATGATTCAATTCATGATTCATTTCATGATTCATGATTCAATTCATGACTCAATTCATGATTCATGATTCAATTCATGATTCATTTCATGATTCATGATTCAATTCATGATTCAATTCATGATTCATGATTCAATTCATGATTCAATTCATGATTCATTTCATGATTCATGATTCAATTCATGATTCAATTTATGACTCATGATTCGATTCATATTTCGATTTATTATTCATGATTCAATTCATGATTCATGATTTAATTCATGAGTCATGATTTAAATCATGATTCATGATTCAATTTATGATTCATTTCATGATTTATTTCATGATTCATGATTCATTTCATGATTCATGATTCATGATTCATGATTCATGATTCAATTCATGATTCATGATTCATGATTCGATTCATGATTCATGATTCATGATTCAATTCATGATTCATGATTCAATATATGATTCATGATTCAATTCATGATTCATCATTCAATTCATGATTCATGATTCATGATTCGATTCATGATTCATGATTCATGATTCAATTCATGATTCATGATTCAATATATGATTCATGATTCAATTCATGATTCATCATTCAATTCATGATTCATCATTCAATTGATAATTCAATTCATGATTCATGATTCATATCATGATTCAATTCATGATTCATCATTCAATTCATGATTCATCATTCAATTCATGATTCATGATTTAAATCATGATTCATGATTTATTTCATGATTCATGATTCAATTCATGATTCATGATTCATGATTCAATTCATGATTCATGATTCATGATTCAATATATGATTCATGATTCAATTCATGATTCATCATTCAATTCATGATTCATCATTCAATTCATCATTCAATTCATGATTCATAATTTGATTCATGATTCATGATTCATGATTCAGGATTCATGATTCAATTCATGATTCATGATCCATAATTCATGATTCATGATTCAATTCATGATTCAATTCATGATTCAATTTATGATCCATGATTTAATTCATGATTCAATTCATGATTCATTTCATGATTCATGATTCAATTCATGATTCAATTTATGACTCATGATTCAATTCATGATTCATGATTCAATTCTTGATTCATGATTCATGATTCATGATTCGATTCACTATTCATGATTCAATTCATGATTCAATTCATGATTCATGATTCAATGCATGATTCATGATTCATGATTCAATTCATGATTCATGATTCATGATTAAATTCATGATTCATGATTCCTAATTCGATTCATTATTCATGATTCATGATTCAATTCATGATTTAAGATTCATGATTCAATTCATGATTCATGATTCGATTCAATATTCATGATTCAAGATTCATGATTCGATTCATGATTCATTTCATGATTCATGATTCGATTCATGATTCATTATTTGATTAATGATTCATGATTCAATTCATGATTCAATTCATGATTCATGATTCAATTTATGATTCATGATTCAATTCATGATTCATGAATTATGATTTGATTCATGATTCATGATTCAATTCATGATTCATATCATGATTCATGATTCATGATTCAATTCATGATTCATTTCATGATTCAATTCATGATTCATGATTCAATTTATGATTCATGATTCGATTCATGATTCATGATTCAAGATTCATGATTCGATTCATGATTCATTTCATAATTCATGATTCGATTCATGATTCATGATTCATTATTCAAATTATGATTCATGATTCAATTCATGATTCAAATCATGATTCATGATTCAATTCATGATTCATGATTCATGATTCAATTCATGATTCATGATTCATGATTTGATTCTTGATTCATGATTCAATTCATGATTTATTTCATGATTCATGATTTATGATTGAATTCATGATCCATGATTCATGATTCGATTCATGATTCATGATTCATGATTGAAATCATGATTTATGATTCGATTCATGATTCATGATTAATGATTCATGATTCAATTCATGATTCAATTCATGATTCATTTCATGATTCATGATTCAATTCATGATCCAATTCATGATTCATGATTCAATTCATGATTTATGATTCAATTTATGATTCATGATTTAATTTATGAGTCATGATTTAAATCATGATTCATGATTCAATTTATGATTCATTTCATGATTTATTTCATGATTCATGATTCATTTCATGATTCATGATTCATGATTCATGATTCATGATTCAATTCATGATTCATGATTCATGATTCGATTCATGATTCATGATTCATGATTCAATTCATGATTCATGATTCAATATATGATTCATGATTCAATTCATGAATCATCATTCAATTCATGATTCATGATTCATGATTCGATTCATGATTCATGATTCATGATTCAATTCATGATTCATGATTCAATATATGATTCATGATTCAATTCATGATTCATCATTCAATTCATGATTCATCATTCAATTGATAATTCAATTCATGATTCATGATTCATATCATGATTCAATTCATGATTCATCATTCAATTCATGATTCATCATTCAATTCATGATTCATGATTTAAATCATGATTCATGATTTATTTCATGATTCATGATTCAATTCATGATTCATGATTCATGATTCAATTCATGATTCATGATTCATGATTCAATATATGATTCATGATTCAATTCATGATTCATCATTCAATTCATGATTCATCATTCAATTCATCATTCAATTCATGATTCATAATTTGATTCATGATTCGATTCATGATACATGATTCATGATTGAATTCATGATTCATGATATGATTCATGATTCATGATTCATGATTCAGGATTCATGATTCAATTCATGATTCATGATCCATAATTCATGATTCATGATTCAATTCATGATTCAATTCATGATTCAATTCATGATCCATGATTCAATTCATGATTCAATTCATGATCCATGATTCAATTCATGATTCAATTTATGATCCATGATTTAATTCATGATTCAATTCATGATTCATTTCATGATTCATGATTCAATTCATGATTCAATTTATGACTCATGATTCGATTCATAATTCGATTCATTATTCATGATTCAATTCATGATTCAATTCATGATTCATGATTCAATTCATGATTCATGATTCAATTCTTGATTCATGATTCATGATTCATGATTCGATTCACTATTCATGATTCAATTCATGATTCAATTCATGATTCATGATTCAATGCATGATTCATGATTCATGATTCAATTCATGATTCATGATTCATGATTAAATTCATGATTCATGATTCCTAATTCGATTCATTATTCATGATTCATGATTCAATTCATGATTTAAGATTCATGATTCAATTCATGATTCATGATTCGATTCAATATTCATGATTCATGATTCGATTCATGATTCATTTCATGATTCATGATTCGATTCATGATTCATTATTTGATTAATGATTCATGATTCAATTCATGATTCAATTCATGATTCATGATTCAATTTATGATTCATGATTCAATTCATGATTCATGAATTATGATTTGATTCATGATTCATGATTCAATTCATGATTCATATCATGATTCATGATTCATGATTCAATTCATGATTCATTTCATGATTCAATTCATGATTCATGATTCAATTTATGATTCATGATTCGATTCATGATTCATGATTCAAGATTCATGATTCGATTCATGATTCATTTCATAATTCATGATTCGCGATTCATGATTCATGATTCATTATTCAAATTATGATTCATGATTCAATTCATGATTCAAATCATGATTCATGATTCAATTCATGATTCATGATTCATGATTCAATTCATGATTCATGATTCATGATTTGATTCTTGATTCATGATTCAATTCATGATTTATTTCATGATTCATGATTTATGATTGAATTCATGATCCATGATTCATGATTCGATTCATGATTCATGATTCATGATTGAAATCATGATTTATGATTCGATTCATGATTCATGATTAATGATTCATGATTCAATTCATGATTCAATTCATGATTCATTTCATGATTCATGATTCAATTCATGATCCAATTCATGATTCATGATTCAATTCATGATTTATGATTCAATTTATGATTCATGATTTAATTTATGAGTCATGATTGAAATCATGATTCATGATTCATGATTCGATTCATGATTCATGATTAATGATTCATGATTCAGTTCATGATCCATTTCATGATTCATGATTCATTTCATTATTTATTTCATGATTCATGATTCATTTCATGATTCATGATTCATTTCATGATTCATGATTCAATTCATGATTCATGATTCATGATTCATGATTCAATTCATGATTCATGATTTATGATTCAATATATGATTCATGATTCAATTCATGATTCATCATTCAATTCATGATTCATCATTCAATTCATCATTCAATTCATGATTCATAATTCGATTCATGATTCATAATTCGATTCATGATTCGATTCATGATACATGATTCATGATTGAATTCATGATTCATGATATGATTCATGATTCATGATTCATGATTCAGGATTCATGATTCAATTCATGATTCATGATCCATAATTCATGATTCATGATTCAATTCATGATTCAATTCATGATTCATGATTCAATTCATGATTCATGATTCAATTCATGATTCAATTCATGATTCAATTCATGATTCAATTCATGATCCATGATTCAATTCATGATTCATTTCATGATTCATGATTCAATTCATGATTCGAATTATGACTCATGATTCGATTCATAATTCAATTCATTATTCATGATTCAATTCATGATTCAATTCATGATTCATGATTCAATTCATGATTCATGATTCAATTCATGATTCATGATTCATGATTCATGATTCGATTCACGATTCATGATTCAATTCATGATTCAATTCATGATTCATGATTCAATGCATGATTCATGATTCATGATTCAATTCATGATTCATGATTCATGATTAAATTCATGATTCATGATTCCTAATTCGATTCATTATTCATGATTCATGATTCAATTCATGATTCAAGATTCATGATTCAATTCATGATTCATGATTCGATTCATTATTCATGATTCAAGATTCATGATTCGATTCATGATTCATTTCATGATTCATGATTCGATTCATGATTCATTATTTGATTAATGATTCATGATTCAATTCATGATTCAATTCATGATTCATGATTCAATTTATGATTCATGATTCAAATCATGATTCATGATTCAAATCATGATTCATGATTCATGATTCAGTTCATGATTCATGATTCAATTCATGATTCAAATCATGATTCATGATTCAATTCATGATTCATTTAATGATTCAATTCATGATTCATGATTCAATTTATGATTCATGATTCGATTCATGATTCATGATTCAAGATTCATGATTCGATTCATGATTCATTTCATAATTCATGATTCGATTCATGATTCATGATTCATTATTCGATTTATGATTCATGATTCAATTCATGATTCAATTCATGATTCATGATTCAATTCATGATTCATGATTCATGATTCAATTTATGATTCATGATTCATGATTTGATTCTTGATTCATGATTCAATTCATGATTTATTTCATGATTCATGATTCGATTCATGATTCATGATTGAATTCATGATTCATGATTCATGATTCGATTCATGATTCATGATTCATGATTCATGATTCAATTCATGATTCAATTCATGATTCATTTCATGATTCATGATTCAATTCATGATCCAATTCATGATTCATGATTCGATTCATGATTCATGATTAATGATTCATGATTCAATTCATGATTCAATTCATGATTCATTTCATGATTCATGATTCAATTCATGATCCAATTCATGATTCATGATTCAATTCATGATTTATGATTCAATTCATGATTCATGATTTAATTCATGAGTCATGATTGAAATCATGATTCATGATTTGATTCATGATTCATGATTAATGATTCATGATTCAATTCATGATTCATTTCATGATTCATGATTCAATTCATGATCCAATTCATGATTCATGATTCAATTCATGATTTATGATTCAATTTATGATTCATGATTTAATTCATGAGTCATGATTGAAATCATGATTCATGATTCATGATTCGATTCATGATTCATGATTAATGATTCATGATTCAATTCATGATTCATTTCATGATTCATGATTCATTTCATGATTTATTTCATGATTCATGATTCATTTCATGATTCATGATTCATTTCATGATTCATGATTCAATTCATGATTCATGATTTATGATTCGATTCATGATTCATGATTCATGATTCGATTCATGATTCATGATTCATGATTCGATTCATGATTCATGATTCATGATTCAATTCATGATTCATGATTAATGATTCGATTCATGATTCATGATTCAATATATGATTCATGATTCAATTCATGATTCATGATTCAATTCATGATTCATCATTCAATTCATAATTCAATTCATGATTCATGATTCGATTCATGATTCAATTCATGATTCATGATTCAATTCATGATTCATAATTCAATTCATGATTCATCATTCAATTCATCATTCAATTCATCATTCATGATTTGATTCATGATTCATAATTCGATTCATGATTCGATTCATGATACATGATTCATGATTGAATTCATGATTCATGATATGATTCATGATTCATGATTCAATTCATGATTCATGATTCATGATTCATGATTCAATTCATGATTCATGATCCATAATTCATGATTCAATTCATGATTCAATTCATTATTCATGATTCAATTCATGATTCAATTCATGATTCATGATTCAATTCATAATTCAATTCATGATTCATTTCATGATTCATGATTCAATTCATGATTCAATTTATGACTCATGATTCAATTCATAATTCAATTCATTATTCATGATTCAATTCATGATTCAATTCATGATTCATGATTTAATTCATGATTCATGATTCAATTCATGATTCATGATTCATGATTCAATTCATGATTCATGATTCATGATTCAATTCATGATTCATGATTCAATGCATGATTCATGATTCATGATTCAATTCATGATTCATGATTCATGATTAAATTCATGATTAATGATTCCTAATTCGATTCATTATTCATGATTCATGATTCAATTCATGATTCAAGATTCATGATTCAATTCATGATTCATGATTCGATTCATTATTCATGATTCAAGATTCATGATTCGATTCATGATTCATTTCATGATTCATGATTCGATTCATGATTCATTATTTAATTAATGATTCATGATTCAATTCATGATTCAATTCATGATTCATGATTCAATTTATGATTCATGATTCATGAAATATGATTCGATTCATGATTCAAATCATGATTCATGATTCATTATTCAATTCATGATTCATTTCATGATTCAATTCATGATTCATGATTGAATTTATGATTCATTAATCGATTCATGATTCAAGATTCATGCTTCGA
The DNA here is from genome assembly GCF_038048845.1 of Mixophyes fleayi. NCBI lineage: Eukaryota > Metazoa > Chordata > Amphibia > Anura > Limnodynastidae > Mixophyes > Mixophyes fleayi. The sequence continues at coordinate 57,827 of NW_027446056.1, forward strand.
TTCATGATTCAATTCATGATTCATGATTGAATTTATGATTCATTAATCGATTCATGATTCAAGATTCATGCTTCGATTCATGATTCATTTCATGATTCATGATTTGATTCATGATTCATGATTCATGATTCATGATTCATTTTTCGATTCATGATTCATGATTCAATTCATGATTCAATTAATGATTCATGATTCAATTCATGATTCATGATTCATGATTCATATTATGATTTATGATTCTTAATTCGATTCATGATTCATGATTCAATTCATGATTCAATTCATGATTCAAATCATTAATTCAATTCATGATTCATGATTCATGATTCAATTCATGATTCATGATTCATGATTCAATTCATGTTTCATGATTCATAATTCGATTCATGATTCATGATTCAATTCATGATTCAATTCATGATTCATTTCATGATTTAATTCATGATTCATGATTCAATTTATGATTCATGATTTAATTCATGATTCATGATTCGATTCATGATTCATGATTCGATTCATGATTCATTTCATGATTCTTGATTCGATTCATGATTCATGAATTATTATTCGATTCATGATTCATGATTCAATTCATAATTCAATTCATGATTCAGGATTCAATTCATGATTCATGATTCAATTCATGATTCATGATTCATGATTCGATTCCTGATTCATGATTCAATTCATGATTCAAGATTCATGATTCAATTCATGATTCATGATTCATGATTCGATTCATTATTCATGATTCAAGATTCATGATTCGATTCATGAATCATTTCATGATTCATGATTCGATTCATGATTCATTATTTGATTCATGATTCATGATTCAATTCATGATTCAATTAATGATTCATGATTCAATTCATGATTTATGATTCATGATTCAATTCATGATTCATGAATTATGATTCGATTTATGATTCATGACTCAATTCATGATTCAAATCATGATTCATGATTTAATTCATGATTCATTTCATAATTCAATTCATGATTCATGATTCAATTTATGATTCATGATTTGATTCATGATTCATGATTCGATTCATGATTCATTTCATGATTTATGATTCGATTCATGATTCATGATTCATTATTCGATTCATGATTCAATTCATAATTCATGATTCATGATTCAATTTATGATTCATGATTTATGATTCAATTCATGATTCATGATTCATGATTGGATTCATGATTCATGATTCAATTCATGATTCATGATTCATGATTCAATTCATGATTCAATTCATGATTCATGATTCATGATTCAATTCATGATTCATGATTCAATTCATGATTCATGATTCGATTCATGATTTAATTCATAATTCATGATTCAATTTAGGATTCAGTTCATGATTCATTTCATGATTCATGATTCGATTCATGATTCATGATTCATGATTCGATTCATGATTCATGATTCAATTCATGATTTAATTCATGATTCATGATTCAATTCATGATTCATGATTCGATTCATGATTCATGATTTAAGATTCATGATTCGCTTCTTGATTTAATTTATGATTCATGATTCAATTCATGATTCATGATTAGATTCATAATTCATGATTCATGATTCAATTCATGATTCATCATTTAAATCATGATTCATTTCATGATTCATTTCATGATTCTTGATTCGATTCATTATTTGATTCATGATTCATGATTCAATTCATAATTCAGTTCATGATTCATGATTCAATTCATGATTCATGAATTATGATTCGATTCATGATTCATGATTCAATTCATGATTCAAATCATGATTCATGATTCAATTCATTATTCATTTCATGATTTAATTCATGATTCATGATTCAATTTATGATTTATGATTCGATTCACAATTCATGATTCAAGATTCATGATTTAATTTATGATTCATGATTTAATTTATGATTCATGATTCAATTGATGATTCATGATTCAATTGATGATTCATGATTCAATTCATGATTCATTTCATTATTCATGATTCAATTCATGATTCAAATTATGATTTATGATTCGATTCATAATTCAATTCATGATTCATGATTCGATTCATGATTCATTTCATGATTCAATTCATGATTCATGATTGAATTTATGATTCATTAATCGATTCATAAATCAAGATTCATGCTTCAATTCATGATTCATTTCATGATTCATGATTTGATTCATGATTCATGATTGATTTTTCGATTCATTATTCTTGATTCAATTCATGATTCAATTAATGATTCATGATTCAATTCATGATTCATGATTCAATTCATGATTCAATTCATGATTCAAATCATTAATTCAATTCATGATTCATGATTCAAGATTCAATTCATGATTCATGATTCATGATTCAATTCATGATTCATGATTCATAATTCGATTCATGATTCATGATTCAATTCATGATTCAATTCATGATTTAATTCATGATTCATGATTCAATTTATGATTCATGATTCAATTCATGATTCATGATTCGATTCATGATTCATTTCATGATTCTTGATTCGATTTATGATTCATGAATTATTATTCGATTCATGATTCATGATTCAATTCATGATTCAATTCATGATTCAGGATTCAATTCATGATTCATGATTCAATTCATGATTCATGATTCAATTCATGATTCAATTCATGATTCATGATTCGATTCCTGATTCATGATTCAATTCATGATTCAAGATTCATGATTCAATTCATGATTCATGATTCATGATTCGATTCATTATTCATGATTCAAGATTCATGATTCGATTCATGAATCATTTCATGATTCATGATTCGATTCATGATTCATTATTTGATTCATGATTCATGATTCAATTTATGATTCAATTAATGATTCATGATTCAATTCATGATTCATGATTCATCATTCAATTCATGAGTCATGATTTAAATCATGATTCATGATTCAATTTATGATTCATTTCATGATTTATTTCATGATTCATGATTCACTTCATGATTCATGAATCATTTGATGATTCATGATTCATGATTCAATTCATGATTCATGATTCATGATTCAATATATGATTCATGATTCAATTCATCATTCATCATTCAATTCATGATTCATCATTCAATTCATAACTCAATTCATGATTCATGATTCGATTCATGATTCAATTCATGATTCATCATTCAATTCATGATTCATGATTTAAATCATGATTCATGATTTATTTCATGATTCATGATTCAATTCATGATTCATGATTCATCATTCAATTCATGATTCATGATTCATGATTCAATTCATGATTCATGATTCATCATTCAATTCATGATTCATCATTCAATTCATGATTCATCATTCAATTCATCATTCAATTCATGATTCATGATTCGATTCATGATTCATAATTTGATTCATGATTCGATTCATGATACATGATTCATGATTGAATTCATGATTCATGATTCATGATTCAATTCATGATTCATGATCCATAATTCATGATTCATGATTCAATTCATGATTCAAATCATGATTCATGATTCAATTCATGATTCAATTCATGATTCATTTCATGATTCATGATTCAATTCATGATTCAATTTATGACTCATGATTTGATTCATAATTCGATTCATTATTCATGATTCAATTCATGATTCATGATTCAATTCATGATTCATGATTCAATTCTTGATTCATGATTCATGATTCATGATTCAATTCTTGATTCATGATTCATGATTCATGATTCGATTCATGATTCATGATTTAATTCATGATTCAATTCATGATTCATGATTCAATGCATGATTCATGATTCATGATTCAATTCATGATTCATGATTCATGATTAAATTCATGATTCATGATTCCTAATTCAATTCATTATTCATGGTTCATGATTCAATTCATGATTCAAGATTCATGATTCAATTCATGATTCATGATTCGATTCATTATTCATGATTCAAGATTCATGATTCGATTCATGATTCATTTCATGATTCATGATTCGATTCATGATTCATTATTTGATTAATGATTCATGATTCAATTCATGATTCAATTCATGATTCATGATTCAATTTATGATTCATGATTCATGATTCAATTCATGATTCATGAATTATGATTCGATTCATGATTCATGATTCAATTCATGATTCAAACCATGATTTATGATCCATGATTCAATTCATGATTCATTTCATGATTCAATTCATGATTCATGATTCAATTTATGATTCATGATTCGATTCATGATTCATGATTCAAGATTCATGATTCGATTCATGATTCATTTCATGATTCATGATTCGATTCATGATTCATTATTTGATTAATGATTCATGATTCAATTCATGATTCAATTCATGATTCATGATTCAATTTATAATTCATGACTCATGATTCAATTCATGATTCATGAATTATGATTCGATTCATGATTCATGATTCAATTCATGATTCAAATCTTGATTCATGATTCATGATTCAATTCATGATTAATTTCATGATTCAATTCATGATTCATGATTCATGATTCGATTTATGATTCATGATTCAAGATTCATGATTCATGATTCATTATTCGATTCATGATTCATGATTCAATTCATGATTCAATTCATGATTCATGATTCAATTCATGATTCATGATTCATGATTCAATTCATGATTCATGATTCATGATTCGATTTATGATTCATGATTCAAGATTCATGATTCATGATTCATTATTCGATTCATGATTCATGATTCAATTCATGATTCAATTCATGATTCATGATTCAATTCATGATTCATGATTCATGATTCAATTCATGATTCATGATTCATGATTCGATTCATGATTCATGATTCATGATTCATGATTCATGATTCAATTCATGATTCATGATTCATGATTCATGATTCAATTCATGATTCATGATTCATGATTCGATTCATGATTCATGATTCAATATATGATTCATGATTCAATTCATGATTCATGATTCAATTCATGATTCATGATTTAAATCATGATTCATGATTTATTTCATGATTCATGATTCATGTCATGATTCATGATTCAATTCATGATTCATGATTCATGATTCAATTCATGATTCATGATTCATGATTCAATATATGATTCATGATTCAATTCATGATTTATCATTCAATTCATGATTCATCATTCAATTCATCATTCAATTCATGATTCATGATTCGATTCATGATTCATAGTTTGATTCATGATTCGATTCATGATACATGATTCATGATTGAATTCATGATTCATGATTCATGATTCAATTCATGATTCATGATCCATAATTCATGATTCATGATTCAATTCATGATTCAAATCATGATTCATGATTCAATTCATGATTCAATTCATGATCCATGATTCAATTCATGATTCATTTCATGATTCATGATTCAATTCATGATTCAATTTATGACTCATGATTTGATTCATAATTCGATTCATTATTCATGATTCAATTCATGATTCATGATTCAATTCATGATTCATGATTCAATTCTATTCATGATTCAATTTATGACTCATGATTTGATTCATAATTCGATTCATTATTCATGATTCAATTCATGATTCATGATTCAATTCATGATTCATGATTCAATTCTTGATTCATGATTCATGATTCATGATTCGATTCATGATTCATGATTTAATTCATGATTCAATTCATGATTCATGATTCAATGCATGATTCATGATTCATGATTCAATTCATGATTCATGATTCATGATTAAATTCATGATTCATGATTCCTAATTCAATTCATTATTCATGGTTCATGATTCAATTCATGATTCAAGATTCATGATTCAATTCATGATTCATGATTCGATTCATTATTCATGATTCAAGATTCATGATTCGATTCATGATTCATTTCATGATTCATGATTCGATTCATGATTCATTATTTGATTAATGATTCATGATTCAATTCATGATTCAATTCATGATTCATGATTCAATTTATGATTCATGATTCATGATTCAATTCATGATTCATGAATTATGATTCGATTCATGATTCATGATTCAATTCATGATTCAAATCATGATTTATGATCCATGATTCAATTCATGATTCATTTCATGATTCAATTCATGATTCATGATTCAATTTATGATTCATGATTCGATTCATGATTCATGATTCAAGATTCATGATTCGATTCATGATTCATTTCATGATTCATGATTCGATTCATGATTCATTATTTGATTAATGATTCATGATTCAATTCATGATTCAATTCATGATTCATGATTCAATTTATAATTCATGACTCATGATTCAATTCATGATTCATGAATTATGATTCGATTCATGATTCATGATTCAATTCATGATTCAAATCTTGATTCATGATTCATGATTCAATTCATGATTAATTTCATGATTCAATTCATGATTCATGATTCATGATTCGATTCATGATTCATGATTCAAGATTCATGATTCGATTCATGATTCATTTCATGATTCATGATTCGATTCATGATTCATGATTCATTATTCGATTCATGATTCATGATTCAATTCATGATTCATGATTCATGATTCAATTCATGATTCATGATTCATGATTCGATTCATGATTCATGATTCATGATTCATGATTCATGATTCAATTCATGATTCATGATTCATGATTCGATTCATGATCCATGATTCAATATATGATTCATGATTCAATTCATGATTCATCATTCAATTCATGATTCATCATTCAATTCACAATTCAATTCAGGATTCATGATTCGATTCATGATTCAATTCATAATTCATGATTCAATTCATGATTCATCATTCAATTCATGATTCATCATTCAATTCATGATTCATGATTTAAATCATGATTCATGATTTAAATCATGATTCATGATTCGATTCATGATTCATGATTCATTATTCGATTCATGATTCATGATTCAATTCATGATTCAATTCATGATTCATGATTCAATTCATGATTCATGATTCATGATTCAATTCATGATTCATGATTCATGATTCGATTCATGATTCATGATTCATGATTCAATTCATGATTCATGATTCATGATTCGATTCATGATTCATGATTCAATATATGATTCATGATTCAATTCATGATTCATGATTCAATTCATAATTCAATTCATGATTAATGATTCGATTCATGATTCAATTCATGATTCAACATTCAATTCATGATTCATCATTCAATTCATCATTCAATTCATGATTCATGATTCGATTCATGATTCATAATTCGATTCATGATTTGATTCATGATACATGATTCATGATTAAATTCATGATATATGATTCATGATTGAATTCATGATTCATGATATGATTCATGATTCATGATTCAATTCATGATTCATGATTCATGATTCATGATTCAATTCATGATTCAATTCATGATTCATGATTCAATTCATGATTCAATTCATGATTCAATTCATGATTCATGATTCAATTCATGATTCAATTCATGATTCATTTCATGATTCATGATTCAATTCATGATTCAATTTATGACTAATGATTCGATTCATAATTCGATTCATTATTCATGATTCAATTCATGATTCAATTCATGATTCATGATTCAATGCATGATTCATGATTCATGATTCAATTCATGATTCATGATTCATGATTAAATTCATGATTCATGATTCCTAATTCGATTCATTATTCATGATTCATGATTCAATTCATGATTCAAGATTTATGATTCAATTCATGATTAATGATTCGATTCATTATTCATGATTCAAGATTCATGATTCGATTCATGATTCATTATTTGATTAATGATTCATGATTCAATTCATGATTCAATTCATGATTCAATTTATGATTCATGATTCGATTCATGAATCAAGATTCATGCTTCGATTCATGATTCATTTCATGATTCATGATTCAATTCATGATTCATGATTTGATTCTTGATTCATGATTCAATTCATGATTTGTTTCATGATTCATGATTTGATTCATGATTCATGATTGAATTCCTGATTCATGATTCATGATTCGATTCATGATTCATGATTCATGATTGAAATCATGATTCATGATTCGATTCATGATTCAATTCATGATTCAATTCATGATTCATGATTCAAATTATGATTCAATTCATGATTCATGATTCAATTCATGATTTATGATTCAATTTATGATTCATGATTTAATTCATGAGTCATGATTTAAATCGTGATTCATGATTCAATTCATGATTCATGATTCATGATTCATGATTCGATTCATGATTCATGATTTGATTCATGATTTATGATTCATGATTCAATTCATGATTCGTGATTCATGATTCGATTCATGATTCATGATTCAATATATGATTCATGATTCAATTCATGATTCATGATTCAATTCATGATTCATCATTCAATTCATAATTCAATTCATGATTCATGATTCAATTCATGATTCAATTCATGATTCATGATTCAATTCATGATTCATCATTCAATTCATGATTCATGATTTAAATCATGATTCATGATTTAAATCATGATTCATGATTCAATTCATGATTCATGATTCAATTCATGATTCATGATTCATGATTAAAATTCATGATTCATGATTCAATATATGATTCATCATTCAATTCATGATTCATCATTCAATTCATCATTCAATTCATGATTCATGATTCGATTCATGATTCATAATTCGATTCATGATACATGATTCATGATTAAATTCATGATACATGATTCATGATTGAATTCATGATTCATGATATGATTCATGATTCATGATTCAATTCATGATTCATGATTCATGATTCAATTCATGATTCATGATCCATAATTCATGATTCATGATTCAATTCATGATTCATGATTCGATTCATGATTCATAATTCGATTCATGATTCATGATCCATAATTCATGATTCATGATTCAATTCATGATTCATGATATAATTCATGATTCATGATTCAATTCATGATTCATGATTAAATTCATGATTCATGATTCAATTCATGATTCATGATCCATAATTCATGATTCATGATTCAATTCATGATTCATAATTCAATTCATGATTCAATTCATGATTCATTTCATGATTCATGATTCAATTCATGATTCAATTTATGACTCATGATTCGATTCATATTTCGATTCATTATTCATGATTCAATTCATGATTCATGAATTAATTCATGAGTCATGATTTAAATCATGATTCATGATTCAATTTATGATTCATTTCATGATTTATTCATGATTCATGATTCATTTCATGATTCATGATTCATTTCATGATTCATGATTCATGATTCAATTCATGATTCATGATTCATGTTTCATGATTCAATTCATGATTCATGATTCATGATTCGATTCATGATTCATGATTCATGATTCAATATATGATTCATGATTCAATTCATGATTCATCATTAAATTCATAATTCATGATTCGATTCATGATTCATAATTTGATTCATGATTCGATTCATGATTCATGATTCATGATTCAATTCATGATTTATGATCCATAATTCATGATTCATGATTCAATTCATGATTCAATTCATGATTCATGATTCAATTCATGATTCAATTCATGATTCAATTCATGATTCATGATTCAATTCATGATTCAATTCATGATTCATTTCATGATTCATGATTCAATTTATGATTCATGATTCAATTCATGATTCATGATTCAATTCATGATTCATGATTCAATTCATGATTCAAATTATGATTCATGATTCAATGCATGATTCATGATTCATGATTCAATTATGATTCATGATTCCTAATTTGATTCATTATTCATGATTCATGATTCAATTCATGATTCAAGATTCATGATTCAATTCATGATTAATGATTCGATTCATTATTTATGATTCAAAATTCATGATTCGATTCATGATTCATTATTTGATTAATGATTCATGATTCAATTCATGATTCATGATTCAATTTATGATTCATGATTCATGATTCAATTCATGATTCATGAATTATGATTCGATTCATGATTCATGATTCGATTCATGATTCAATTCATGATTCATGATTCAATTTATGATTCATGATTCATGATTCAATTCATGATTCATTTCATGATTCAATTCATGATTCATGATTCAATTTATGATTCATGATTCGATTCATGAATCAAGATTCATGCTTCGATTCATGATTCATTTCATGATTCATGATTCAATTCATGATTCATGATTTGATTCTTGATTCATGATTCAACTCATGATTTGTTTCATGATTCATAATTCAATTCATGATTCATGATTGAATTCATGATTCATGATTCGATTCATGATTCATGATTCATGATTGAAATCATGATTCATGATTCATGATTCGATTCATGATTCATGATTAATGATTCATGATTCAATTCATGATTCAATTCATGATTCAATTCATGATTCATGATTCAAATTATGATTCAATTCATGATTCATGATTCAATTCATGATTTATGATTCAATTTATGATTCATGATTTAATTCATGAGTCATGATTTAAATCGTGATTCATGATTCAATTTATGATTCATTTCATGATTTATTTCATGATTCATGATTCATTTCATGATTTATGATTCATGATTCATGATTTGATTCATGATTCATGATTTGATTCATGATTCATGATTCATGATTCAATTCATGATTCATGATTCATGATTCGATTCATGATTCATGATTCAATATATGATTCATGATTCAATTCATGATTCATGATTTGATTCATGATTCATGATTCATGATTCAATTCATGATTCATGATTCATAATTCGATTCATGATTCATGATTCAATACATGATTCATGATTCGATTCATGATTCATGATTCATGTATAAATATATGATTCATGATTCGATTCATGATTCATGATTCATGTATAAATATATGATTCATGATTGAATTCATGATTCATCATTCAATTCCTAATTCATGATTCGATTCATGATTCATAATTTGATTCATGATTCGATTCATGATACATGATTCATGATTGAATTCATGATTCATGATATGATTCATGATTCATGATTCAATTCATGATTCATGATTCATGATTCATGATTCAATTCATGATTCATGATCCATAATTCATGGTTCATGATTCAATTCATGATTCAATTCATGATTCATGATTCAATTCATGATTCAATTCATGATTCAATTCATGATTCATGATTCAATTCATGATTCAATTCATGATTCATTTCATGATTCATGATTCAATTCATGATTCAATTTATGACTCATGATTCGATTCATAATTCGATTCATTATTCATGATTCAATTCATGATTCAATTCATGATTCATTATTCAATTCATGATTCATGATTCAATTCATGATTCATGATTCAATTCATGATTCATGATTCATGATTCAATGCATGATTCATGATTCATGATTCAATTCATGATTCATGATTAAATTCATGATGCATGATTCCTAATTCGATTCATTATTCATGATTCATGATTCAATTCATGATTCAAGATTCATGATTCAATTCATGATTCATGATTCGATTCATTATTCATGATTCATGATTCAATTCATGATTCATGAATTATGATTCGATTCATGATTCATGATTCTATTCATGAGTCAAATCATAATTCATGATTCAATTCATGATTCATTTCATGATTCAATTCATGATTCATGATTCAATTTATGATTCATGATTCGATTCATGAATCAAGATTCATGCTTCGATTCATGATTTATTTCATGATTCATGATTCGATTCATGATTCATGATTCATTATTCAATTCATGATTCATGATTCAATTCATGATTTGATTCATGATTCATGATTCAATTCATGATTCATGATTCAATTCATGATTCATGATTCATAATTTGATTCATGATTCATGATTCAATTCATGATTCAAATCATGATTCAATTCATGATTCATGATTCAAGATTCAATTCATGATTCATGATTCATGATTCAATTTATGATTCATGATTCATAATTCGATTCATGATTCATGATTCAATTCATGATTCAATTCATGATTCATTTCTTGATTCAATTCATGATTCATGATTCAATTTATGATTCATGATTCAATTCATGATTCATGATTCAAGATTCATGATTCGATTCATGATTCATTTCAAGATTCTTAATTCGATTCATGATTCATTATTCGATTCATGATTCATGATTCAATTCATGATTCAATTCATGATTCATGATTCAATTCATGATTCATGATTCAATTCATGATTCATGATTCAATTAATGATTCATGATTCATGATTCGATTCCTGATTCATGATTCAATTCATGATTCAAGATTCATGATTCAATTAATGATTCATGATTCATGATTCGATTCATTATTCATGTTTCAAGATTCATGATTCGATTCATGAATCATTTCATGATTCATGATTCATGACTCATGATTCAATTCATGATTCATGAATTATGATTCGATTCATGATTCATGATTCAAGATTCATGATTCGATTCATGATTCATTTCATGATTCATGATTCGATTCATGATTCATGATTCATTATTCGATTCATGATTCATGATTCAATTCATGATTCAATTCATGATTCATGATTCAATTCATGATTCATGATTCATGATTCAATTCATGATTCATGATTCATGATTCGATTCATGATTCATGATTCATTATTCATGATTCATGATTCATGATTCAATTCATGATTCATGATTCATGATTCGATTCATGATTCATGATTCAATATATGATTCATGATTCGATTCATGATTCAATTCATAATTCATGATTCAATTCATGATTCATCATTCAATTCATGATTCATCATTCAATTCATGATTCATGATTTAAATCATGATTCATGATTTAAATCATGATTCATGATTCGATTCATGATTCATGATTCATTATTCGATTCATGATTCATGATACAATTCATGATTCAATTCATGATTCATGATTCAATTCATGATTCATGATTCATGATTCAATTCATGATTCATGATTCATGATTCGATTCATGATTCATGATTCATGATTCAATTCATGATTCATGATTCATGATTCGATTCATGATTCATGATTCAATATATGATTCATGATTCAATTCATGAATTATGATTCAATTCATGATTCATGATTCAATTCATAATTCAATTCATGATTAATGATTCGATTCATGATTCAATTCATGATTCAACATTCAATTCATGATTCATCATTCAATTCATCATTCAATTCATGATTCATGATTCGATTCATGATTCATAATTCGATTCATGATTTGATTCATGATACATGATTCATGATTAAATTCATGATATATGATTTATGATTGAATTCATGATTCATGATATGATTCATGATTCATGATTCAATTCATGATTCATGATTCATGATTCAATTCATGATTCATGATCCATAATTCATGATTCATGATTCAATTCATGATTCATGATTCGATTCATGATTCATAATTCGATTCATGATTTGATTCATGATACATGATTCATGATTGAATTCATGATTCATGATATGATTCATGATTCATGATTCAATTCATGATTCATGATTCATGATTCATGATTCAAATTCATGATTTATGATCCATAATTCATGATTCATGATTCAATTCATGATTCAATTCATGATTCATGATTCAATTCATGATTCAATTCATGATTCAATTCATGATTCATGATTCAATTCATGATTCAATTCATGATTCATTTCATGATTCATGATTCAATTCATGATTCAATTTATGACTAATGATTCGATTCATAATTCGATTCATTATTCATGATTCAATTCATGATTCAATTCATGATTCATGATTCAATTCATGATTCATGATTCAATTCATGATTCAAATTATGATTCATGATTCAATGCATGATTCATGATTCATGATTCAATTCATGATTCATGATTCATGATTAAATTCATGATTCATGATTCCTAATTCGATTCATTATTCATGATTCATGATTCAATTCATGATTCAAGATTTATGATTCAATTCATGATTAATGATTCGATTCATTATTCATAATTCAAGATTCATGATTCGATTCATGATTCATTATTTGATTAATGATTCATGATTCAATTCATGATTCAATTCATGATTCAATTTATGATTCATGATTCGATTCATGAATCAAGATTCATGCTTCGATTCATGATTCATTTCATGATTCATGATTCAATTCATGATTCATGATTTGATTCTTGATTCATGATTCAATTCATGATTTGTTTCATGATTCATGATTCGATTCATGATTCATGATTGAATTCCTGATTCATGATTCATGATTCGATTCATGATTCATGATTGAAATCATGATTCATGATTCGATTCATGATTCAATTCATGATTCAATTCATGATTCATGATTCAAATTATGATTCAATTCATGATTCATGATTCAATTCATGATTTATGATTCAATTTATGATTCATGATTTAATTCATGAGTCATGATTTAAATCGTGATTCATGATTCAATTCATGATTCATGATTCATGATTCATGATTCGATTCATGATTCATGATTTGATTCATGATTTATGATTCATGATTCAATTCATGATTCGTGATTCATGATTCAATTCATGATTCATCATTCAATTCATAATTCAATTCATGATTCATGATTCAATTCATGATTCAATTCATGATTCATGATTCAATTCATGATTCATCATTCAATTCATGATTCATGATTTAAATCATGATTCATGATTTATTTCATGATTCATGATTCAATTCATGATTCATGATTCAATTCATGATTCATGATTCATGATTAAAATTCATGATTCATGATTCAATATATGATTCATCATTCAATTCATGATTCATCATTCAATTCATCATTCAATTCATGATTCATGATTCGATTCATGATTCATAATTCGATTCATGATACATGATTCATGATTAAATTCATGATACATGATTCATGATTGAATTCATGATTCATGATATGATTCATGATTCATGATTCAATTCATGATTCATGATTCATGATTCAATTCATGATTCATGATCCATAATTCATGATTCATGATTCAATTCATGATTCATGATTCGATTCATGATTCATAATTCGATTCATGATTCATGATCCATAATTCATGATTCATGATTCAATTCATGATTCATGATAAAATTCATGATTCATGATTCAATTCATGATTCATGATTCAATTCATGATTCATGATTCATGATTCAATTCATGATTCATGATCCATAATTCATGATTCATGATTCAATTCATGATTCATAATTCAATTCATGATTCAATTCATGATTCATTTCATGATTCATGATTCAATTCATGATTCAATTTATGACTCATGATTCGATTCATATTTCGATTCATTATTCATGATTCAATTCATGATTCATGAATTAATTCATGAGTCATGATTTCAATCATGATTCATGATTCAATTTATGATTCATTCATGATTTCAATGCATGATTCATGATTCATGATTCAATTCATGATTCATGATTCCTAATTCGATTCATTATTCATGATTCATGATTCAATTCATGATTAATGATTCGATTCATTATTCATGATTCAAGATTCATGATTCGATTCATGATTCATTATTTGATTAATGATTCATGATTCAATTCATGATTCAATTCATGATTCATGATTCAATTTATGATTCATGATTCATGATTCAATTCATGATTCATGAATTATGATTCGATTCATGATTCATGATTCGATTCATGATTCATTTCATGATTCAATTCATGATTCATGATTCAATTTATGATTCATGATTCGATTCATGAATCAAGATTCATGCTTTGATTCAAGATTCATTTCATGATTCATGATTCAATTCATGATTCATGATTTGATTCTTGATTCATGATTCAACTCATGATTTGTTTCATGATTCATAATTCAATTCATGATTCATGATTGAATTCATGATTCATGATTCGATTCATGATTCATAATTCATGATTGAAATCATGATTCATGATTCATGATTCGATTCATGATTCATGATTAATGATTCATGATTCAATTCATGATTCAATTCATGATTCAATTCATGATTCATGATTCAAATTATGATTCAATTCATGATTCATGATTCAATTCATGATTTATGATTCAATTTATGATTCATGATTTAATTCATGAGTCATGATTTAAATCGTGATTCATGATTCAATTTATGATTCATTTCATGATTTATTTCATGATTCATGATTCATTTCATGATTCATGATTCATGATTCATGATTCGATTCATGATTCATGATTTGATTCATGATTCATGATTCATGATTCAATTCATGATTCATGATTCATGATTCAATTCATGATTCATGATTCAATATATGATTCATGATTCAATTCATGATTCATGATTTGATTCATGATTCATGATTCATGATTCAATTCATGATTCATAATTTGATTCATGATTCATGATTCAATACATGATTCATGATTCGATTCATGATTCATGATTCATGTATAAATATATGATTCATGATTGAATTCATGATTCATCATTCAATTCCTAATTCATGATTCGATTCATGATTCATAATTTGATTCATGATTCGATTCATGATACATGATTCATGATTGAATTCATGATTCATGATATGATTCATGATTCATGATTCAATTCATGATTCATGATTCATGATTCATGATTCAATTCATGATTCATGATCCATAATTCATGGTTCATGATTCAATTCATGATTCAATTCATGATTCATGATTCAATTCATGATTCAATTCATGATTCAATTCATGATTCATGATTCAATTCATGATTCAATTCATGATTCATTTCATGATTCATGATTCAATTCATGATTCAATTTATGACTCATGATTCAATTCATAATTCGATTCATTATTCATGATTCAATTCATGATTCAATTCATGATTCATTATTCAATTCATGATTCATGATTCAATGCATGATTCATGATTCATGATTCAATTCATGATTCATGATTAAATTCATGATGCATGATTCCTAATTCGATTCATTATTCATGATTCATGATTCAATTCATGATTCAAGATTCATGATTCAATTCATGATTCATGATTCGATTCATTATTCATGATTCAAGATTCATGATTCGATTCATGATTCATTTCATGATTCATGATTCGATTCATGATTCATTATTTGATTAATGATTCAATTCATGATTCAATTCATGATTCATGATTCAATTTATGATTCATGATTCATGATTCAATTCATGATTCATGAATTATGAGTCGATTCATGATTCATGATTCTATTCATGAGTCAAATCATAATTCATGATTCAATTCATGATTCATGATTCAATTTATGATTCATGATTCGATTCATGAATCAAGATTCATGCTTCGATTCATGATTTATTTCATGATTCATGATTCGATTCATGATTCATGATTCATTATTCAATTCATGATTCATGATTCAATTCATGATTTGATTCATGATTCATGATTCAATTCATGATTTGATTCATGATTCATGATTCAATTCATGATTCATGATTCAATTCATGATTCATGATTCATAATTTGATTCATGATTCATGATTCAATTCATGATTCAAATCATGATTAAATTCATGATTCATGATTCAAGATTCAATTCATGATTCATGATTCATGATTCAATTTATGATTCATGATTCATAATTCGATTCATGATTCATGATTCAATTCATGATTCAATTCATGATTCATTTCTTGATTCAATTCATGATTCATGATTCAATTTATGATTCACGATTCAATTCATGATTCATGATTCAAGATTCATGATTCGATTCATGATTCATTTCATGATTCTTAATTCGATTCATGATTCATGATTCATTATTCGATTCATGATTCATGATTCAATTCATGATTCAATTCATGATTCATGATTCAATTCATGATTCATGATTCAATTCATGATTCATGATTCAATTCATGATTCATGATTCAATTAATGATTCATGATTCATGATTCGATTCCTGATTCATGATTCAATTCATGATTCAAGATTCATGATTCATTATTCATGATTCATGATTCATGATTCAATTCATGATTCATGATTCATGATTCGATTCATGATTCATGATTCAATATATGATTCATGATTCAATTCATGATTCATCATTCAATTCATGATTCATCATTCAATTCACAATTCAATTCAGGATTCATGATTCGATTCATGATTCAATTCATAATTCATGATTCAATTCATGATTCATCATTCAATTCATGATTCATCATTCAATTCATGATTCATGATTTAAATCATGATTCATGATTTAAATCATGATTCATGATTCGATTCATGATTCATGATTCATTATTCGATTCATGATTCATGATTCAATTCATGATTCAATTCATGATTCATGATTCAATTCATGATTCATGATTCATGATTCAATTCATGATTCATGATTCATGATTCGATTCATGATTCATGATTCATGATTCAATTCATGATTCATGATTCATGATTCGATTCATGATTCATGATTCAATATATGATTCATGATTCAATTCATGAATTATGATTCAATTCATGATTCATGATTCAATTCATAATTCAATTCATGATTAATGATTCGATTCATGATTCAATTCATGATTCAACATTCAATTCATGATTCATCATTCAATTCATCATTCAATTCATGATTCATGATTCGATTCATGATTCATAATTCGATTCATGATTTGATTCATGATACATGATTCATGATTAAATTCATGATATATGATTTATGATTGAATTCATGATTCATGATATGATTCATGATTCATGATTCAATTCATGATTCATGATTCATGATTCAATTCATGATTCATGATCCATAATTCATGATTCATGATTCAATTCATGATTCATGATTCGATTCATGATTCATAATTCGATTCATGATTTGATTCATGATACATGATTCATGATTGAATTCATGATTCATGATATGATTCATGATTCATGATTCAATTCATGATTCATGATTCATGATTCATGATTCAATTCATGATTTATGATCCATAATTCATGATTCATGATTCAATTCATGATTCAATTCATGATTCATGATTCAATTCATGATTCAATTCATGATTCAATTCATGATTCATGATTCAATTCATGATTCAATTCATGATTCATTTCATGATTCATGATTCAATGCATGATTCATGATTCATGATTCAATTCATGATTCATGATTCATGATTAAATTCATGATTCATGATTCCTAATTCGATTCATTATTCATGATTCATGATTCAATTCATGATTCAAGATTTATGATTCAATTCATGATTAATGATTCGATTCATTATTCATAATTCAAGATTCATGATTCGATTCATGATTCATTATTTGATTAATGATTCATGATTCAATTCATGATTCAATTCATGATTCAATTTATGATTCATGATTCGATTCATGAATAAAGATTCATGCTTCGATTCATGATTCATTTCATGATTCATGATTCAATTCATGATTCATGATTTGATTCTTGATTCATGATTCAATTCATGATTTGTTTCATGATTCATGATTCGATTCATGATTCATGATTGAATTCCTGATTCATGATTCATGATTCGATTCATGATTCATGATTGAAATCATGATTCATGATTCGATTCATGATTCAATTCATGATTCAATTCATGATTCAATTCATGATTCATGATTCAAATTATGATTCAATTCATGATTCATGATTCAATTCATGATTTATGATTCAATTTATGATTCATGATTTAATTCATGAGTCATGATTTAAATCGTGATTCATGATTCAATTCATGATTCATGATTCATGATTCATGATTCGATTCATGATTTGATTCATGATTTATGATTCATGATTCAATTCATGATTCATGATTCATGATTCGATTCATGATTCATGATTCAATATATGATTCATGATTCAATTCATGATTCATGATTCAATTCATGATTCATCATTCAATTCATAATTCAATTCATGATTCATGATTCAATTCATGATTCAATTCATGATTCATGATTCAATTCATGATTCATCATTCAATTCATGATTCATGATTTAAATCATGATTCATGATTTATTTCATGATTCATGATTCAATTCATGATTCATGATTCAATTCATGATTCATGATTCATGATTAAAATTCATGATTCATGATTCAATATATGATTCATCATTCAATTCATGATTCATCATTCAATTCATCATTCAATTCATCATTCATGATTCGATTCATGATTCATAATTCGATTCATGATACATGATTCATGATTAAATTCATGATACATGATTCATGATTGAATTCATGATTCATGATATGATTCATGATTCATGATTCAATTCATGATTCATGATTCATGATTCAATTCATGATTCATGATCCATAATTCATGATTCATGATTCAATTCATGATTCATGATTCGATTCATGATTCATAATTCGATTCATGATTTATGATCCATAATTCATGATTCATGATTCAATTCATGATTCATGATATAATTCATGATTCATGATTCAATTCATGATTCATGATTCAATTCATGATTCATGATTCATGATTCAATTCATGATTCATGATCCATAATTCATGATTCATGATTCAATTCATGATTCATAATTCAATTCATGATTCAATTCATGATTCATTTCATGATTCATGATTCAATTCATGATTCAATTTATGACTCATGATTCGATTCATATTTCGATTCATTATTCATGATTCAATTCATGATTCATGAATTAATTCATGAGTCATGATTTAAATCATGATTCATGATTCAATTTATGATTCATTTCATGATTTATTTCATGATTCATGATTCATTTCATGATTCATGATTCATTTCATGATTCATGATTCATGATTCAATTCATGATTCATGATTCATGTTTCATGATTCAATTCATGATTCATGATTCGATTCATGATTCATGATTCAATATATGATTCATGATTCAATTCATGATTCATCATTAAATTCATAATTCATGATTCGATTCATGATTCATAATTTGATTCATGATTCGATTCATGATTCATGATTCATGATTCATGATTCAATTCATGATTAATGATCTATAATTCATGATTCATGATTCAATTCATGATTCAATTCATGATTCATGATTCAATTCATGATTCAATTCATGATTCAATTCATGATTCATGATTCAATTCATGATTCAATTCATGATTCATTTCATGATTCATGATTCAATTCATGATTCAATTTATTACTAATGATTCGATTCATAATTCGATTCATTATTCATGATTCAATTCATGATTCAATTCATGATTTATGATTCAATTTATGATTCATGATTCAATTCATGATTCATGATTCAATTCATGATTCAAATTATGATTCATGATTCAATGCATGATTCATGATTCATGATTCAATTCATGATTCATGATTCCTAATTCGATTCATTATTCATGATTCATGATTCAATTCATGATTCAAGATTCATGATTCAATTCATGATTAATGATTCGATTCATTATTCATGATTCAAGATTCATGATTCGATTCATGATTCATTATTTGATTAATGATTCATGATTCAATTCATGATTCAATTCATGATTCATGATTCAATTTATGATTCATGATTCATGATTCAATTCATGATTCATGAATTATGATTCGATTCATGATTCATGATTCGATTCATGATTTAAATCATGATTCATGATTTATTTCATGATTCATGATTCATTTCATGATTCATGATTCATTTCATGATTCATGATTCATGATTCAATTCATGATTCATGATTCATGTTTCATGATTCAATTCATGATTCATGATTCATGATTCGATTCATGATTCATGATTCATGATTCAATATATGATTCATGATTCAATTCATGATTCATCATTAAATTCATGATTCGATTCATGATTCATAATTTGATTCATGATTCGATTCATGATTCATGATTCATGATTCATGATTCATGATTCAATTCATGATTAATGATCTATAATTCATGATTCATGATTCAATTCATGATTCAATTCATGATTCATGATTCAATTCATGATTCAATTCATGATTCAATTCATGATTCATGATTCAATTCATGATTCAATTCATGATTCATTTCATGATTCATGATTCAATTCATGATTCAATTCATGATTCAATTCATGATTCATGATTCAAATTATGATTTAATTCATGATTCATGATTCAATTCATGATTTATGATTCAATTTATGATTCATGATTTAATTCATGAGTCATGATTTAAATCGTGATTCATGATTCAATTTATGATTCATTTCATGATTTATTTCATGATTCATGATTCATTTCATGATTCATGATTCATGATTCATGATTCGATTCATGATTCATGATTTGATTCATGATTCATGATTCATGATTCAATTCATGATTCATGATTCATGATTCGATTCATGATTCATGATTCAATATATGATTCATGATTCAATTCATGATTCATGATTTGATTCATGATTCATGATTCATGATTCAATTCATGATTCATGATTCATAATTCGATTCATGATTCATGATTCAATACATGATTCATGATTCGATTCATGATTCATGATTCATGTATAAATATATGATTCATGATTGAATTCATGATTCATCATTCAATTCATAATTCATGATTCGATTCATGATTCATAATTTGATTCATGATTCGATTCATGATACATGATTCATGATTCAATTCATGATTCATGATATGATTCATGATTCATGATTCAATTCATGATTCATGATTCATGATTCATGATTCAATTCATGATTCATGATCCATAATTCATGGTTCATGATTCAATTCATGATTCAATTCATGATTCATGATTCAATTCATGATTCAATTCATGATTCAATTCATGATTCATGATTCAATTCATGATTCAATTCATGATTCATTTCATGATTCATGATTCAATTCATGATTCAATTTATGACTCATGATTCGATTCATAATTCGATTCATTATTCATGATTCAATTCATGATTCAATTCATGATTCATTATTCAATTCATGATTCATGATTCAATTCATGATTCATGATTCAATTCATGATTCATGATTCATGATTCAATGCATGATTCATGATTCATGATTCAATTCATGATTCATGATTAAATTCATGATTCATGATTCCTAATTCGATTCATTATTCATGATTCATGATTCAATTCATGATTCAAGATTCATGATTCAATTCATGATTCATGATTCGATTCATTATTCATGATTCAAGATTCATGATTCGATTCATGATTCATTTCATGATTCATGATTCGATTCATGATTCATTATTTGATTAATGATTCAATTCATGATTCAATTCATGATTCATGATTCAATTTATGATTCATGATTCATGATTCAATTCATGATTCATGAATTATGATTCGATTCATGATTCATGATTCTATTCATGAGTCAAATCATAATTCATGATTCAATTCATGATTCATTTCATGATTCAATTCATGATTCATGATTCAATTTATGATTCATGATTCGATTCATGAATCAAGATTCATGCTTCGATTCATGATTTATTTCATGATTCATGATTCGATTCATGATTCATGATTCATTATTCAATTCATGATTCATGATTCAATTCATGATTCAATTCATGATTCATGATTCAATTCATGATTCATGATTCAATTCATGATTCATGATTCATAATTTGATTCATGATTCATGATTCAATTCATGATTCAAATCATGATTCAATTCATGATTCATGATTCAAGATTCAATTCATGATTCATGATTCATGATTCAATTTATGATTCATGATTCATAATTCGATTCATGATTCATGATTCAATTCATGATTCAATTCATGATTCATTTCTTGATTCAATTCATGATTCATGATTCAATTTATGATTCATGATTCAATTCATGATTCATGATTCAAGATTCATGATTCGATTCATGATTCATTTCATGATTCTTAATTCGATTCATGATTCATGATTCATTATTCGATTCATGATTCATGATTCAATTCATGATTCAATTCATGATTCATGATTCAATTCATGATTCATGATTCATGATTAAAATTCATGATTCATGATTCAATATATGATTCATCATTCAATTCATGATTCATCATTCAATTCATCATTCAATTCATGATTCATGATTCGATTCATGATTCATAATTCGATTCATGATACATGATTCATGATTAAATTCATGATACATGATTCATGATTGAATTCATGATTCATGATATGATTCATGATTCATGATTCAATTCATGATTCATGATTCATGATTCAATTCATGATTCATGATCCATAATTCATGATTCATGATTCAATTCATGATTCATGATTCGATTCATGATTCATAATTCGATTCATGATTCATGATCCATAATTCATGATTCATGATTCAATTCATGATTCATGATTCGATTCATGATTCATAATTCGATTCATGATTCATGATCCATAATTCATGATTCATGATTCAATTCATGATTCATGATTCGATTCATGATTCATAATTCGATTCATGATTCATGATCCATAATTCATGATTCATGATTCAATTCATGATTCATGATATAATTCATGATTCATGATTCAATTCATGATTCATGATTCAATTCATGATTCATGATTCATGATTCAATTCATGATTCATGATCCATAATTCATGATTCATGATTCAATTCATGATTCATAATTCAATTCATGATTCAATTCATGATTCATTTCATGATTCATGATTCAATTCATGATTCAATTTATGACTCATGATTCGATTCATATTTCGATTCATTATTCATGATTCAATTCATGATTCATGAATTAATTCATGAGTCATGATTTAAATCATGATTCATGATTCAATTTATGATTCATTTCATGATTTATTTCATGATTCATGATTCATTTCATGATTCATGATTCATTTCATGATTCATGATTCATGATTCAATTCATGATTCATGATTCATGTTTCATGATTCAATTCATGATTCATGATTCATGATTCGATTCATGATTCATGATTCAATATATGATTCATGATTCAATTCATGATTCATCATTAAATTCATAATTCATGATTCGATTCATGATTCATAATTTGATTCATGATTCGATTCATGATTCATGATTCATGATTCATGATTCATGATTCAATTCATGATTAATGATCTATAATTCATGATTCATGATTCAATTCATGATTCAATTCATGATTCATGATTCAATTCATGATTCAATTCATGATTCAATTCATGATTCATGATTCAATTCATGATTCAATTCATGATTCATTTCATGATTCATGATTCAATTCATGATTCAATTTATGACTAATGATTCGATTCATAATTCGATTCATTATTCATGATTCAATTCATGATTCAATTCATGATTTATGATTCAATTTATGATTCATGATTCAATTCATGATTCATGATTCAATTCATGATTCATGATTCAATTCATGATTCAAATTATGATTCATGATTCAATGCATGATTCATGATTCATGATTCAATTCATGATTCATGATTCCTAATTCGATTCATTATTCATGATTCATGATTCAATTCATGATTCAAGATTCATGATTCAATTCATGATTAATGATTCGATTCATTATTCATGATTCAAGATTCATGATTCGATTCATGATTCATTATTTGATTAATGATTCATGATTCAATTCATGATTCATGAATTATGATTCGATTCATGATTCGATTCATGATTCAAATCATGATTCATGATTCATGATTCAATTCATGATTCATTTCATGATTCAATTCATAATTCATGATTCAATTTATGATTCATGATTCGATTCATGAATCAAGATTCATGCTTCGATTCATGATTCATTTCATGATTCATGATTCAATTCATGATTCATGATTTGATTCTTGATTCATGATTCAACTCATGATTTGTTTCATGATTCATAATTCAATTCATGATTCATGATTGAATTCATGATTCATGATTCGATTCATGATTCATGATTCATGATTGAAATCATGATTCATGATTCATGATTCGATTCATGATTAATGATTCATGATTCAATTCATGATTCAATTCATGATTCAATTCATGATTCATGATTCAAATTATGATTCAATTCATGATTCATGATTCAATTCATGATTTATGATTCAATTTATGATTCATGATTTAATTCATGAGTCATGATTTAAATTGTGATTCATGATTCAATTTATGATTCATTTCATGATTTATTTCATGATTCATGATTCATTTCATGATTCATGATTCATGATTCGATTCATGATTCATGATTTGATTCATGATTCATGATTCAATTCATGATTCATGATTCATGATTCGATTCATGATTCATGATTCAATATATGATTCATGATTCAATTCATGATTCATGATTTGATTCATGATTCATGATTCATGATTCAATTCATGATTCATGATTCATAATTCGATTCATGATTCATGATTCAATACATGATTCATGATTCGATTCATGATTCATGATTCATGTATAAATATATGATTCATGATTGAAATCATGATTCATCATTCAATTCATAATTCATGATTCGATTCATGATTCATAATTTGATTCATGATTCGATTCATGATACATGATTCATGATTGAATTCATGATTCATGATATGATTCATGATTCATGATTCAATTCATGATTCATGATTCATGATTCATGATTCAATTCATGATTCATGATCCATAATTCATGGTTCATGATTCAATTCATGATTCAATTCATGATTCATGATTCAATTCATGATTCAATTCATGATTCAATTCATGATTCATGATTCAATTCATGATTCAATTCATGATTCATTTCATGATTCATGATTCAATTCATGATTCAATTTATGACTAATGATTCGATTCATAATTCGATTCATTATTCATGATTCAATTCATGATTCAATTCATGATTTATGATTCAATTTATGATTCATGATTCAATTCATGATTCATGATTCAATTCATGATTCATGATTCAATTCATGATTCAAATTATGATTCATGATTCAATGCATGATTCATGATTCATGATTCAATTCATGATTCATGATTCATGATTCAATGCATGATTCATGATTCATGATTCAATTCATGATTCATGATTAAATTCATGATTCATGATTCCTAATTCGATTCATTATTCATGATTCATGATTCAATTCATGATTCAAGATTCATGATTCAATTCATGATTCATGATTCGATTTATTATTCATGATTCAAGATTCATGATTCGATTCATGATTCATTTCATGATTCATGATTCGATTCATGATTCATTATTTGATTAATGATTCAATTCATGATTCAATTCATGATTCATGATTTAATTTATGATTCATGATTCATGATTCAATTCATGATTCATGAATTATGATTCGATTCATGATTCATGATTCTATTCATGAGTCAAATCATAATTCATGATTCAATTCATGATTCATTTCATGATTCAATTCATGATTCATGATTCAATTTATGATTCATGATTCGATTCATGATTTATTTCATGATTCATGATTCGATTCATGATTCATGATTCATTATTCAATTCATGATTCATGATTCAATTCATGATTCAATTCATGATTCATGATTCAATTCATGATTCATGATTCAATTCATGATTCATGATTCATAATTTGATTCATGATTCATGATTCAATTCATGATTCAAATCATGATTCAATTCATGATTCATGATTCAAGATTCAATTCATGATTCATGATTCATGATTCAATTTATGATTCATGATTCATAATTCGATTCATGATTCATGATTCAATTCATGATTCAATTCATGATTCATTTCTTGATTCAAATCATGATTCATGATTCAATTTATGATTCATGATTCAATTCATGATTCATGATTCAAGATTCATGATTCGATTCATGATTCATTTCATGATTCTTAATTCGATTCATGATTCATGAATCATTATTCGATTCATGATTCATGATTCAATTCATGATTCAATTCATGATTCATGATTCAATTCATGATTCATGATTCATGATTAAAATTCATGATTCATGATTCAATATATGATTCATCATTCAATTCATGATTCATCATTCAATTCATCATTCAATTCATGATTCATGATTCGATTCATGATTCATAATTCGATTCATGATACATGATTCATGATTAAATTCATGATACATGATTCATGATTGAATTCATGATTCATGATATGATTCATGATTCATGATTCAATTCATGATTCATGATTCATGATTCAATTCATGATTCATGATCCATAATTCATGATTCATGATTCAATTCATGATTCATGATTCGATTCATGATTCATAATTCGATTCATGATTCATGATCCATAATTCATGATTCATGATTCAATTCATGATTCATGATCCATAATTCATGATTCATGATTCAATTCATGATTCATGATTCGATTCATGATTCATAATTCGATTCATGATTCATGATCCATAATTCATGATTCATGATTCAATTCATGATTCATGATATAATTCATGATTCATGATTCAATTCATGATTCATGATTCATGATTCAATTCATGATTCATGATCCATAATTCATGATTCATGATTCAATTCATGATTCATAATTCAATTCATGATTCAATTCATGATTCATTTCATGATTCATGATTCAATTCATGATTCAATTTATGACTCATGATTCGATTCATATTTCGATTCATTATTCATGATTCAATTCATGATTCATGAATTAATTCATGAGTCATGATTTAAATCATGATTCATGATTCAATTTATGATTCATTTCATGATTTATTTCATGATTCATGATTCATTTCATGATTCATGATTCATTTCATGATTCATGATTCATGAATCAATTCATGATTCATGATTCATGTTTCATGATTCAATTCATGATTCATGATTCATGATTCGATTCATGATTCATGATTCATGATTCAATATATGATTCATGATTCAATTCATGATTCATCATTAAATTCATAATTCATGATTCGATTCATGATTCATAATTTGATTCATGATTCGATTCATGATTCATGATTCATGATTCATGATTCATGATTCAATTCATGATTAATGATCTATAATTCATGATTCATGATTCAATTCATGATTCAATTCATGATTCATGATTCAATTCATGATTCAATTCATGATTCAATTCATGATTCATGATTCAATTCATGATTCAATTCATGATTCATTTCATGATTCATGATTCAATTCATGATTCAATTTTATGACTAATGATTCGATTCATAATTCGATTCATTATTCATGATTCAATTCATGATTCAATTCATGATTTATGATTCAATTTATGATTCATGATTCAATTCATGATTCATGATTCAATTCATGATTCATGATTCAATTCATGATTCAATTCATGATTCAAATTATGATTCATGATTCAATGCATGATTCATGATTCATGATTCAATTCATGATTCATGATTCCTAATTCGATTCATTATTCATGATTCATGATTCAATTCATGATTCAAGATTCATGATTCAATTCATGATTAATGATTCGATTCATTATTCATGATTCAAGATTCATGATTCGATTCATGATTCATTATTTGATTAATGATTCATGATTCAATTCATGATTCAATTCATGATTCATGATTCAATTTATGATTCATGATTCATGATTCAATTCATGATTCATGAATTATGATTCGATTCATGATTCATGATTCGATTCATGATTCAAATCATGATTCATGATTCATGATTCAATTCATGATTCATTTCATGATTCAATTCATGATTCATGATTCAATTTATGATTCATGATTCGATTCATGAATCAAGATTCATGCTTCGATTCATGATTCATTTCATGATTCATGATTCAATTTATGATTCATGATTTGATTCTTGATTCATGATTCAACTCATGATTTGTTTCATGATTCATAATTCAATTCATGATTCATGATTGAATTCATGATTCATGATTCGATTCATGATTCATGATTCATGATTGAAATCATGATTCATGATTCATGATTCGATTCATGATTAATGATTCATGATTCAATTCATGATTCAATTCATGATTCAATCATGATTCATGATTCAAATTATGATTCAATTCATGATTCATGATTCAATTCATGATTTATGATTCAATTTATGATTCATGATTTAATTCATGAGTCATGATTTAAATTGTGATTCATGATTCAATTTATGATTCATTTCATGATTTATTTCATGATTCATGATTCATTTCATGATTCATGATTCATGATTCGATTCATGATTCATGATTTGATTCATGATTCATGATTCAATTCATGATTCATGATTCATGATTCGATTCATGATTCATGATTCAATATATGATTCATGATTCAATTCATGATTCATGATTTGATTCATGATTCATGATTCATGATTCAATTCATGATTCATGATTCATAATTCGATTCATGATTCATGATTCAATACATGATTCATGATTCGATTCATGATTCATGATTCATGTATAAATATATGATTCATGATTGAATTCATGATTCATCATTCAATTCATAATTCATGATTCGATTCATGATTCATAATTTGATTCATGATTCGATTCATGATACATGATTCATGATTGAATTCATGATTCATGATATGATTCATGATTCATGATTCAATTCATGATTCATGATTCATGATTCATGATTCAATTCATGATTCATGATCCATAATTCATGGTTCATGATTCAATTCATGATTCAATTCATGATTCATGATTCAATTCATGATTCAATTCATGATTCAATTCATGATTCATGATTCAATTCATGATTCAATTCATGATTCATTTCATGATTCATGATTCAATTCATGATTCAATTTATGACTAATGATTCGATTCATAATTCGATTCATTATTCATGATTCAATTCATGATTCAATTCATGATCTATGATTCAATTTATGATTCATGATTCAATTCATGATTCATGATTCAATTCATGATTCATGATTCAATTCATGATTCAAATTATGATTCATGATTCAATGCATGATTCATGATTCATGATTCAATTCATGATTCATGATTCCTAATTCGATTCATTATTCATGATTCATGATTCAATTCATGATTCAAGATTCATGATTCAATTCATGATTAATGATTCGATTCATTATTCATGATTCAAGATTCATGATTCGATTCATGATTCATTATTTGATTAATGATTCATGATTCAATTCATGATTCAATTCATGATTCATGATTCAATTTATGATTCATGATTCATGATTCAATTCATGATTCATGAATTATGATTCGATTCATGATTTATGATTCGATTCATGATTCAAATCATGATTCATGATTCATGATTCAATTCATGATTCATTTCATGATTCAATTCATGATTCATGATTCAAATTTATGATTCATGATTCGATTCATGAATCAAGATTCATGCTTCGATTCATGATTCATTTCATGATTCATGATTCAATTCATGATTCATGATTTGATTCTTGATTCATGATTCAACTCATGATTTGTTTCATGATTCATAATTCAATTCATGATTCATGATTGAATTCATGATTCATGATTCGATTCATGATTCATGATTCATGATTGAAATCATGATTCATGATTCATGATTCGATTCATGATTCATGATTAATGATTCATGATTCAATTCATGATTCAATTCATGATTCAATTCATGATTCATGATTCAAATTATGATTCAATTCATGATTCATGATTCAATTCATGATTTATGATTTAATTTATGATTCCATGATTTAATTCATGAGTCATGATTTAAATTGTGATTCATGATTCAATTTATGATTCATTTCATGATTTATTTCATGATTCATGATTCATTTCATGATTCATGATTCATGATTCATGATTCGATTCATGATTCATGATTTGATTCATGATTCATGATTCATGATTCAATTCATGATTCATGATTCATGATTCGATTCATGATTCATGATTCAATATATGATTCATGATTCAATTCATGATTCATGATTTGATTCATGATTCATGATTCATGATTCAATTCATGATTCATGATTCATAATTCGATTCATGATTCATGATTCAATACATGATTCATGATTCGATTCATGATTCATGATTCATGTATAAATATATGATTCATGATTGAATTCATGATTCATCATTCAATTCATAATTCATGATTCGATTCATGATTCATAATTTGATTCATGATTCGATTCATGATACATGATTCATGATTGAATTCATGATTCATGATATGATTCATGATTCATGATTCAATTCATGATTCATGATTCATGATTCATGATTCAATTCATGATTCATGATCCATAATTCATGGTTCATGATTCAATTCATGATTCAATTCATGATTCATGATTCAATTCATGATTCAATTCATGATTCAATTCATGATTCATGATTCAATTCATGATTCAATTCATGATTCATTTCATGATTCATGATTCAATTCATGATTCAATTTATGACTCATTAATCGATTCATAATTCGATTCATTATTCATGATTCAATTCATGATTCAATTCATGATTCATTATTCAATTCATGATTCATGATTCAATTCATGATTCATGATTCAATTCATGATTCATGATTCATGATTCAATGCATGATTCATGATTCATGATTCAATTCATGATTCATGATTAATTCATGATTCATGATTCCTAATTCGATTCATTATTCATGATTCATGATTCAATTCATGATTCAAGATTCATGATTCAATTCATGATTCATGATTCGATTCATTATTCATGAGATTCAAGATTCATGATTCGATTCATGATTCATTTCATGATTCATGATTCGATTCATGATTCATTATTTGATTAATGATTCAATTCATGATTCAATTCATGATTCATGATTCAATTTATGATTCATGATTCATGATTCAATTCATGATTCATGAATTATGATTCGATTCATGATTCATGATTCTATTCATGAGTCAAATCATAATTCATGATTCAATTCATGATTCATTTCATGATTCAATTCATGATTCATGATTCAATTTATGATTCATGATTCGATTCATGAATCAAGATTCATGCTTCGATTCATTGATTTATTTCATGATTCATGATTCGATTCATGATTCAATTCATGATTCATGATTCAATTCATGATTCATGATTCAATTCATGATTCATGATTCATAATTTTGATTCATGATTCATGATTCAATTCATGATTCAAATCATGATTCAATTCATGATCATGATTCAAGATTCAATTCATGATTCATGATTCATGATTCAATTTATGATTCATGATTCATAATTCGATTCATGATTCATGATTCAATTCATGATTCAATTCATGATTCATTTCTTGATTCAATTCATGATTCATGATTCAATTTATGATTCATGATTCAATTCATGATTCATGATTCAGATTCATGATTCGATTCATGATTCATTTCATGATTCTTAATTCGATTCATGATTCATGATTCATTATTCGATTCATGATTCATGATTCAATTCATGATTCAATTCATGATTCATGATTCAATTCATGATTCATGATTCAATTCATGATTCATGATTCAATTAATGATTCATGATTCATGATTCGATTCCTGATTCATGATTCAATTCATGATTCAAGATTCATGATTCAATTAATGATTCATGATTCATGATTCGATTCATTATTCATGTTTCAAGATTCATGATTCGATTCATGAATCATTTCATGATTCATGATTCGATTCATAATTCATTATTTGATTCATGATTCATGATTCAATTCATGATTCAATTCATGATTCATGATTCAATTCATGATTCAATTCATGATTCATTTCATGATTCATGATTCAATTCATGATTCAATTTATGACTCATGATTCGATTCATAATTCGATTCATTATTCATGATTCAATTCAAGATTCAATTCATGATTCATGATTCAATTCATGATTCATGATTCAATTCATGATTCAATTCATGATTCATGATTCAATGCATGATTCATGATTCATGATTCAATTCATGATTCATGATTAAATTCATGATTCATGATTCCTAATTCGATTCATTATTCATGATTCATGATTCAATTCATGATTCAAGATTCATGATTCAATTCATGATTCATGATTTGATTCATTATTCATGATTCAAGATTCATGATTCGATTCATGATTCATTTCATGATTCATTTCATGATTCATGATTCATTATTTGATTAATGATTCATGATTCAATTCATGATTCAATTCATGATTCATGATTCAATTCATGATTCATGAATTATGATTCGATTCATGATTCATGATTCTATTCATGAGTCAAATCATAATTCATGATTCAATTCATGAGTCAAATCATAATTCATGATTCAATTCATGATTCATTTCATGATTCAATTCATGATTCAATTTATGATTCATGCTTCGATTCATGATTTATTTCATGATTCATGAATCGATTCATGATTCATGATTCATTATTCAATTCATGATTCATGATTCAATTCATGATTCAATTCATGATTCATGATTCAATTCATGATTCATGATTCAATTCATGATTCATGATTCATAATTTGATTCATGATTCATGATTCAATTCATGATTCAAATCATGATTCAATTCATGATTCATGATTCAAGATTCAATTCATGATTCATGATTCATGATTCAATTTATGATTCATGATTCATAATTCGATTCATGATTCATAATTCAATTCATGATTCAATTCATGATTCATTTCTTGATTCAATTCATGATTCATGATTCAATTTATGATTCATGATTCAATTCATGATTCATGATTCAAGATTCATGATTCGATTCATGATTCATTTCATGATTCTTAATTCGATTCATGATTCATGATTCATTATTCGATTCATGATTCATGATTCAATTCATGATTCAATTCATGATTCATGATTCAATTCATGATTCATGATTCAATTCATGATTCATGATTCAATTAATGATTCATGATTCATGATTCGATTCCTGATTCATGATTCAATTCATGATTCAAGATTCATGATTCAATTCATGATTCATGATTCATGATTCGATTCATTATTCATGTTTCAAGATTCATGATTCGATTCATGAATCATTTCATGATTCATGATTCGATTCATAATTCATTATTTGATTCATGATTCATGATTCAATTCATGATTCAATTAATGATTCATGATTTAATTTATGATTCATGATTCATGATTCAATTCATGATTCATGAATTATGATTCGATTCATGATTCATGACTCAATTCATGATTCAAATCATGATTCATGATTCAATTCATGATTCATTTCATGATTCAATTCATGATTCATGATTCAATTTATGATTCATGATTCGATTCATGATTCATTTCATGATTCATGATTCGATTCATGATTCATGATTCATTATTCGATTCATGATTCATGATTCAATTCATGATTCATGATTCAATTCATGATTCATGATTCATGATTCAATTCATGATTCATGATTCATGATTGGATTCATGATTCATGATTCAATTCATGATTCATGATTAATGATTCGATTCATGATTTAATTCATAATTCATGATTCAATTTAGGATTCAGTTCATGATTCATTTCATGATTAATGATTTGATTCATGATTCATGATTCGATTCATGATTCATGATTCAATTCATGATTCAATACATGATTCATGATTCAATTCATGATTCATGATTCGATTCATGATTCATGATTCAAGATTCATGATTCGCTTCTTCATTTAATTTATGATTCATGATTAAATTCATGATTCATGATTCGATTCATAATTCATGGTTCATGATTCAATTCATGATTCATCATTCAAATCATGATTCATTTCATGATTCATTTCATGATTCATGATTCGATTCATTATTTGATTCATGATTCATGATTCAATTCATGATTCAAATCATGATTCATGATTCAATTCATGATTCAAATCATGATTCAATTCATGATTCATGATTCAATTTATGATTTATGATTCGATTCACAATTCATGATTCAAGATTCATGATTTAATTTATGATTCATGATTTAATTATGATTTATGATTCAATTCATGATTCATGATTCAATTCATGATTCATGATTCAATTCATGATTCAATTCATGATTCATGATTCAATTCATGATTCATTTCATGATTCATGATTAATTTCATGATTCATCATTCAATTCATGATTCAATTTATGACTCATGATTCGATTCATATTTCGATTCATTTTTCATGATTCAATTCATGATTCATGATTTAATTCATGAGTCATGATTTAAATCATGATTTATGATTCAATTTATGATTCATTTCATGATTTATTTCATGATTCATGATTCATTTTGATGATTCATGATTCATGATTCAATTCATGATTCATGATTCGATTCATGATTCATGATTCATGATTCAATATATGATTCATGATTCAATTCATGATTCATCATTCAATTCATGATTCATCATTCAATTCATAATTCAATTCATGATTCATGATTCGATTCATGATTCAATTTATGATTCATCATTGAATTCATGATTCATCATTCAATTCATGATTCCTGATTTAAATCATGATTCATGATTTACTTCATGATTCATGATTCAATTCATGATTTATGATTCATGATTCAATTCATGATTCATGATTCAATATATGATTCAATTCAAGATTCATCATTCAATTCATGATTCAA